>NC_138907.1:124771414-124849715 GCF_965231255.1 Vanellus vanellus
ACAGCTCCACCCCTCCAACATCACTCGCTCTGCCCCACGCAGAGCCCACTCGTGGGACACCACAGGCAGAGCTTCAAACCCTCACCACACCTTCACACACGCAACCCGCACCCCACACAGCCTGCCCATGCCTTCCTCCTTCCGTCGGACAGGCCCACCCACACTGTCCTGCAACACACAGCTATTTTCCCAAACTGCTGCCCCAGAAGGGCATTGAAAACTGCTGATGGGTCCTCATGGCTCGTGCATAGGAAAGAGGAATGAAGCAGGTATCTTTTCTTTTGGCTCTGGTTTGGGTCCTGTCCTTCACCCCGGGAGCTGTAAGAGTGCTCCTGTATCACTGCTGATCCATCTGCTGACGGAGGGCTGGTCCTGAGTGCCTGAGGTTTAACAATCCTTTGCATGTTCATACAGCCTTTAAAGTTCTGTTCCGCTAACGATCCCCCTTTTCCACCATAATACCTCGCTTCTCCCAAACTGTTTTTTTAGCTTTGTCTAAACTCTTAACACTCTTAAGAGCCTTAAAAACTGTGTGTAGCCAAGAGGCAGGTCTTAAAACTACTGGCCATCCCCTCAGTCCTACTGAATCTTCTGGTTTATATTAAAAAAAAAAAAAAAACAAAAACAAAAACAAAAACAAAAAAAAAAACCAAAACAACACAACATGTTTTGTGCATGCAGGCATGTCTTTGTTTTCTTAGCATGAATCTTGTAGTGAGGGACATTATCTCGGAATTGTTTATGCTCATGGAATGAGCCGGTTTACATGACTACTTACATGATGCGAAGTCTGTACACCTACATGAAACCAGGAGAATAAGTGGGAAAAGAAGCTGTACTTACTATTTTTCCTGACAAATGTAGATGAGTTTTAGAATTTTGAATATTTACTTCCTGAGATTAGTGACTGGGTGATGTGAGGATAATTTGGAGAACATTTTAAATTGCTTATAGACCTTTGGGAACTGAACATGGGATTAAATAATACTGATAAAGTCTATACAGTTAACTGCTTGTTTAGATTTGCTACTTGCTAGGGAAAAAAAAAAGCTGAGGAGAGGAGGTAGATCTTCATGTTTTCATTTTGTAACATACTGTAAACTTACCAGAATTTCAGAACAGAGTAGAAAATATACTATAAGCTGGAGATTCCTACTAACAGCACCTGTAGATATAAATAATGGACTAATAAAAAGCATAGCATGTTATTAATATTTTATATACGATTAATCTGTAGGCACTCATGCATGCTTATACTTGATAATGTACACAAGCACACAAACACGCATATCTCCTGAAAAACAAAATAAACAGTATTTCTGCACTGTTACAGTACTTCTCCGCAATTGTCACCAGTATGTTATGATGTTTCTTTCCATAACTGCATTATATTTTTGTGAATATCTTGGAGAAAGAGACTACCTCTTCTTGAATGAATATAGAATACCCATCATATTGGAGCTGTTACGATTTACAAATTAGAAATGACCTTACAGAGTATAGGGATGTGTGTATCTATACAAAATTTTAAAAAATTACACACATTTAAAAAAAAAAAAATTATCTAAAGTGTAAAAATCATCCAGTGACATCAACTGATATTTCTGTCTCTCACTCCTAATAAAGCAATAACATTACTTACGAAAAGCATAAAACACGTGAGAATATGGATTTTGTCAATGAAAAGGCCTACAAATGCTTAACTCTGAGGGTGTCAGGGAGACTTGCATTTCAGCAAATGCCCAAGCACATAACTAAATCAGAATAAATCACCGCACTCCAGCCACCTTATTGTCCTCTTCCTCTGTACAAAGGGAAACCTACAATCAAAACAGACCAAGCTCGATTTGCCTCCTGCGTTATTGGGATTTTCATTGTGTTGACAAGACTGTTGGGTTAGAGTACGGCTCTGTTGTTCTCCCTGCTGTCATCTGCGCAACCCGTCATCAGCTTGTGTTGGCATTTTGTACTGACTTGCGCTATTTGATGGGGAGACAGGAATAAGGAAGGGAAAATACTCTCCCGATGTTTGCTGTGACTACCTTTTGCAGTATCACATAGCCTAAGTTTTGTTCACCCTCGGCTTGGGAAACAAAGCAAAAGGGCAGTTCACACAAAGGACTATGTTGTGCTGAGCGTGAAGCAGTCAGCTTCAGGATTGGGCCCCAAAAGTAAGCTAGCAAAAATGAACGTAGACTTTTGTTATTCCTCTCCCTCAGACCACTTGTCAATAATCATAGAAGAGAAGAGAATCGTAGAATAGTTTGGGTTGGAAGGGACCTTTACAGGTCATTTAGTCCAGCCCTCCTGCAACAAGCAGACACATCTTCAACCAGATCAGGTTATGTATAATCTCCTGAGGTGATTCAGCAGCTGAGGTGACTCAGTGTATGGTAGTATTGGGCCCCGGGTTTTTCACCCAAATGTGATCTGCTGCACAAACTGTATCTCTTCCTCACCCATCTTTTTCCTCTCGAACAATCATATTTGTTGAAATCAACATGAAGATGACAGATCAGAGGGTAAAACTCTGAGGGAAATAGAATTGAGTTGGATAAAAGAGAGGCCTTGAAGAAGGGTTTGAGTGCCTGAAAGCTTCCCTTCTTTTTTCCTTTTTTTCCCAAATCTATCAGCTGCAATATAAAAGATATTCCCGCTTCATCCAAATCTTGTCTTGCTTGTGTCTTTAGACCTCTGTGGCTGTAAGAGCACAACTACCACCATTTACAGTCATCTCTAACACAGTACTTTCTGGCAACAGATGATGTCATAGAATCACAGAATTGTAGAATTGCTGAGGTTGGAAGGAACCTTTAAGATCATCACGTTCAACCATTACCCTACCCTGACAAAAACCACTTCTAAACCCTGTCCCCAAGTACCACTTCTACCCTTTTTTTAAACACCTCCAGGGATGGGGAATCCACCCCCTCCCTGGGCAGCCTATTCCAATGTTTGATAACCCTTTCAGTGAAAAAATGTTTCCTAATATCCAATCTAAACCTCCCCTGACATAACTTGAGCCCATTTCCTCTCGTCCTGTCACTTGTCACCAGGGAGAAGGACAGACCAGACCATGTAATCACTTCTGTAGGAATAAACGGTTCTCCTAAAAGGAGTCTTTTTAACATTCACCAGCCCGTTTCACGTGATACTTGGAGTGCAAAATTCCTGAGGCAATCTGCTGGATGATCCTAGCACTTATCTCACCTCCTGCCGGCTCTTTTTCTTTTTCCTAGCCTTGCAGTAGGACCAATGGTGTGGGTAACCAGTCAGGGAGCAACGGTCACAGTTTTCCCTTCTTTATGTATGCTGGTGGGCACATTATTTTGCTGTGGCTATGTGTGGGGCTCTTCATCTGATGAGCTGATGGGGTCTTATGTATCCTGACGAAAGATTTCTAGAGCAAGGAAAAGCTGCTAAGAGGAATAGAGGTTGAACTGCTAGACTTATGAAAGGTGTTATTTCCATTCTATTTTCGAGGGCATTTTCTTCTGCTTCCTCAGCTGGTGTCTGTTAGCATCCCACCTCTCAAATACCCTGTTATGACAAGACCAGCCCAACAGTTGAACAAGGACTGGCTTTTCCAACAGCACCTGCAGTGGCATTGGGTTGACAGGAAAGAAAAGCTGGTTGTTGCCACTGCTGTTTAGTGCAACTTAAAAGACACCTTGTCCTTTCCCCATTGAGCCGCACTTCTTCACAAAGTCATTTGTCCACTCTAAGGCATGATCAGAATATGGGGGAAGGAATACGCTAAAGCACATTTGTCTGGCAAGAAAGCTGACCCTTCATCTTCCAGCGTGGTTGCACTCATCCTTTCCTTTGTCTTTCCATCAGCCCTCCTTTTGTTTACTGCCATGTCTTTTTCTGTTTATCGTTTGGTGTAAAGGTCAGGACTTCATCCATCTCTTGTCCAAGGTGGTGTTTATGGAAGGAGATCCGTGCCTTCAAAACTGCACACAGTTTGTGACAAAGACGTAGCTTTGTCTGGAAAGCACCACACTGTTCTCTGTTGCTGTGTCAATGAATAATTAATACAGTGAAGTAATTATATGCAACAGATTTTACCTTCTTGTAATTTTCAACTTGTTCTCCATGTTTCTGGAAAGCAAATGACTTAGATTTGTTGTTTTCTTTTACTTTTAACCCATACCTGGCTTACCTGGAATTGCTGTGTTTAAGATCCTGTTGCATAGGCATATTTTTAAACATTTTAGACTGTAAACAACCTTCTACTAAATAGTAGTGAGAAGTGTTCCAGTAAATTGTGGTTAGGGCAGGAGCAGCTGCAGGGTAACAGGTTTTTGGATTAAAGGAACGATTCTTTATCTGGCATAAATGGTGCACATACTGGCTTAACCTGGCAAGAAGATAAACTTTAATATGACACCGATTTCAGTGCAGTCTCACTCATTATAAAATTTACAGACTTATTGAAGTAAATAAATATGTACACATTGCTACTGTTTTCTTGACACGTATATACGTACAGGTGTATATACGTATTGCGTGGCAGGAGATGCCAAACAAACAAATCTACTCAGTGTTAACATTCTTCACAAACATACCTGACAGACCAGAAGTTTGACAATGTTGACTGAAAATATTTACAGGTTTCTGTGCAACCCTGCCTCAGATAGGAATAAAAAATCAAACTCAAACACCAAAAAAACCACCACCAACAACAAAAAAGAGCCAAAACCATTTCAGGCACGTGGCACCAGATTTCTGTATTTGAGCGTATGAGCTCAATAGTTGTAGTTTTGAGCTGTGCAAAAATTTGTTTAATTGCCCTGGATGTGTCTGTGTGCGTGGTGATGCATGATTTGGCTCTATATTCTGTCTGAGAAGTGGACACTAATATCTATCCTGTAGCATAATTAGAAAAGTCATAAAATATCCTGCTGTACTGAGTCAGGATCTCACCCATCTGGGATTTACAGCAAGAGAATGTTCTTTTCTGGTTTTGCTGTCAGCACAAATGTTTAAATATACCTTCAAGAGCTGAAATATTTGGAAAGAAATTCTGTTTGCCTTATGTAAACAAGCAATAGTCTGCCTTTAATGAGGTTTCATCCTTCAGTTAGATTCCTCTGCCTCTGCTAAAACTGGAACATATATAGTCACCTTAATTTTAAGAGGGATTACATGTGGAAGAAGATAAAGTAAATGTGTTAAGATCTTGTCTAAACTGAGCTATTTTATTTTCTGTTCTATTCTAGTCTAGTCTAGTCTGTTCTATTCTATTCTGTTCTATTCTATTCTACTCATGTTACAGAATATAGATTACAAACTAAAATTTTTAAGCCTAATAAGGTGAGCTTTTGCTATGCAAAAAGATTAGGGTGTTCACAGGAAAGAAGAAATTATCATGGTAGTTTAAAAAATAGAGTATCTTTCCTTTTAACATGAATGATGAGCACAGATTTATTCTGCTGTAAGAAGGTCTTTATCTCATCAGCCTCACAGAAACCGTCTGAACTCTTTCTAGTAGTGCATTGAAATATATGATATTTTATATCACTGTCATATGCAGCTCATTCTTTTTTTCTCGTCTTTCCTCCAGGGAAGAATTGTGCATGCAGTGGTAAGATTTATTTCTTCCACAGAATTTTTTCTTGTAGTCAGGTTGGAGAAGGCAGGTCAAAGAAAAGTGTTTTGCACTTGGTGATAAAATGTGTGAGTCCCTAAGATTGTCTTTTTTTTTTTCCTGGGAGTTTGTTCTATCCTCTTGGATCAGTTGCAGAGAAAGTTTTCTCTCTTGCTCTCTCACATATTAACTTCAAGTTAAAAGCTCGGTTTTGCCTGAGGAGTTATTGACCACAGCCTGCATTGAAAGATTTGGTGATCATGCAGCCGCTGTAGACCCAGGCCAAGTAATTGCCAATTTTAAGAAATAAACAGTTCCAGAACTAACCTGAGATAAACTGATGTAGATTTCAATCATTAATATCAGCTGAGGATTTGACCTAACTTTAGAAGGAGTATACAAAAGTTCAAAGGTGTGGAAAGCCATTCTGGCTGCAAATCACTGCAAGCCTATAGTGCCGTTGTATCTTTGTGATCCTAAACACTGCTATGAGAGTTAAAATAAATATTTCCTATTGGAACCAACATTGTAAATTCTTCAAGAACTGCATTTTTTAAAATCATGAGTGACAACTGAATCTGGTTCCACCTTATGTTGTTAATCATACTAGATACGAGAGTCTTTCAGTGATAATATGTAATTTTTACTGAGCGTGAAATCAAATGATGTCAAATAGCCATAATGATCTACTTTGACTATAAAGCGTATGAGATCTAGTAATTCACATTTCCCAGGCTGAAATGTAAATCCATTCATCTTTCTCAAAGCAATGATGTGATACAATATTAAAAAAAAAACACACTCCCCTGAAAAAAGGAAACCCACACTCCCCTGAAAAAAGGAAACCCAAACTAAAACAACCACAAGTAAACAGCAGAATTGTTCTTCATGATTGAATTTGTCAAAACGTGCTTTCCCCCGCTTTAACGTTTCTTTTGTTTCGTAGGTGGCACCTGCGTTGTTAACCCCACCGACCTGTTCTGTTCTGTTCCTGGTCGCTTATCTCTACTCAGCTCCACTTCGAAGTACAAAGTGACCATTGCAGAGGTGAAGAGGCGCCTTTCACCACCAGAATGCCTCAATGCTTCCCTTTTAGGAGGTATTTTGAGAAGGTAAGTGGAAGGTGAGAATAACAAGTCCCAGACAGAGCTGTAATTTCTGTAATTTTATTTTCTACAAATAGGTTTTGTTCTCTTTCCCCACTTGGACATATGGTAATGATTTGGGAAAAGAGAAGGAGATGGACTGAGACTGAGCACTGTTTCTAGGGGAATTTCCAAAAAATGAGAAAAATTGAGACTGTTTTTACATTTTTCACAGAAAGTTTACATTTCTCAGTGAACTGATTTCTTTTTACCCTTCCTTCCCCTGCAATCAGAGATGGATAGGTGTCACTTTGCCTTATTTTGAATGAAAAAAAAAAAAAGTGTGGAAAATTTCACCAGGGTTACTTCTTGTTAAGAAACTATTTCAAAGTAAATTGTTTTACCGAGCGTAGTCACAGCCCTTGCTCATCAAAAATCTAAACCATGGAGGTGTAGGGAGGTCTTTTTCTCCCGTTCTCCCTTGCACGTTTTTTGAGTACGGAAAAGATAAACTCGGCAGCATACGCTGGTTTTCATTTTCTCATTCTGAGATATTGGAGGAGAAGCAAATAATTAGGTACAGTTTTGCCACTGACCCTTCACTGACCAGAGCAGACACCTGCAGAGAGCGGTGGCAGAGAGGAGGAAAGTGGCAGCCTGCGCCTCACATTGCAGGTGGAAAACAAGGAGGCAACTGTAATTCATCCAGGCATATGTAAGTCGCAATGTCCCTGAGGTGTCAACTTAGATGGCAAGAGCTACTTGAATTCCCTTTGATCAAAACTAGCTGGAAAGTCATAGGCTATTTCACTGCTGTCACTGAAGGCCACACTGATCCTCGTACTTATAATGAAAGTCATTTTAACCAACCTGCGATATTCTAAGGTACATAGTAGTCCAAGAGCCACCTCGCAGAGTAAGGACTGTAGATCGCAAAATTGTTTCAGGGGCACAAACCCCATTTACCTGCCTCTAAAGGTATTGGAATCCAACATCTACATCCACAAAAGTTTTCCTCTGTTACTGCTTCGCTTTGGAGAAGCCTTTAGCTAATAGTCACAGAAATATTCACTTTAAATACTCATACCACAGGCTTCATCAATACCAGTACAAATTAGTGAGAATGTCAGGGCATCACCCTGAATATGGGGACTCATTTCTCTCTTCTGTTAAAATGCTGGACTGGTCCCTGTCAGTTTTTGACCCAGACCAAATATCACTCTTCCAAATCAGCCCTGGGCATGGTTCAGGAGGTAGCAAAAGCCAGGGACTAGTCCCAGCCAGCAGTTTGGATGGGTTAATTCTGTTTTACAAAAGCAGAGGGTGTAAATGAATTGATTTGGTCAGCCTATACCTGTAGGTGTCACAGCTACGGAACAGACTCACTCTGTAGTTGACCCGCAGAGATGTAGCAAAACCAAATCTCATTCATGGTTTGCCCGAGACCTGCCAGGGTTGGTTTTGCATCCTGTCAGCAGTCCCTGGCTAGTTTTTTTTCAGAATGAAGTGTTCTCAGATGACATTTCCTGACACACAACATGGCCAAGGTTTTGGTATTTGTAGTGATAGGATGAGGGGGAAAGTTTTTAAACTGGAAGAGGGCAGGTTTAGATTAAACATTAAGAAGAAATTTTTCACTCTGAGGGTGGTGAGGCACTGGCATAGGTTGCCCAGAGAGGTTGTTGAGGCCCCATCCCTGGAGGTGTTCAAGTCCAGGCTGGACATGGCCTTGGGCAACCTGGTCTAGTGGGAGGTGTCCCTGCCCATGGCAGGGGGGTTGGGACTCGATGATCTTCAAGGTCCTTTCCAACTCTAAACTATTCTATGATTCTATGATTTCTTAGTGCATAAAAAAGACCATCCAAATGGTGATGTTCCAAGGTTGGTTCCTTCCTCTGCCTGAAGGAACCTGCACCCCAAAACATCTAGTTAGGCATACTTAAAACTCAGTGATTGGTTATTCTAAGATGAGGGCCCCTCAATCTCATTTGGGGCTAATCAAATATTTATTGTGTAACGGTAGTGATGACTCTATTATCTAGTGACGAGGTCATTCATTTGGGATGGGAGAGATCTGGGTTCTAGTCACTGCTCTATTCAATGTTTAAGCATTTTAACATGAGTTATTGGCTGCCTGCTGCATGCTGCAGTCGTCGAAAAGACACAGGTTAAAATTTCCCTCTAGCTGAGCAAGAAATTGAACCTACGCCTGCTGCGTAAGTGGATACGTCTCAAATGCTTCAAATACTGAGGTACTGCAGCAAAGCAGGTGTGGGATGCACCAGGAACAATTTTGTGAGAGCAAAGTGAGGCAGGCATTTGGGATAGGGGCATAGATAAGCAACGATGGCTGGGATTTTAGCTTCAGCATTTTCTATTGCCTTATCCTTCTTCCTCGTAAGTTTTGGGCTTTGTAGATTACATTTCTAAGCATCTAGGTCTCTACATAAATTATACGGGTGTAGCTGGAGCTGGGTTCCACACAGACATCTACATTTGAGTAGCCTTCTGGCTTCCTTTAATAGTCAAGTGAGAGAGATGGGTGAAGTCCTCTCATTCTGGACATATGTTTAATATCGTTCTAGAGGTGCATGTTTCTCTCTCGATTGTCTTTGAAGCCTGGGGTGGCTAAATCAGATATAAGTGACTACATTGTCAGTATCTGTATTCAGTCATTGCAATCCCAGGCTCTGTGCCCAAATCGGGACCATGGTTTCCACTAGGTGGAAAGCTGTCTGAAGATCTGATGTCCTTGTGGCAGGCATTAAAATGTCTAACTTTGTCAAAGGACCAACATGAAAGACTCGCTCACTGCGAGCAGGACGTTAAGAATACAGCTCCGAAAGATTTTCCATTGGTGTCATTAGTGCAGGCATTACCCCCCACATTTATCAATAAGGTGTGTACAATTTCTTGGCTCATATTAGCATGGGAAAAAAGTGCAGAATAAAGACAAGTTTCTCTCTCTTGCTGTTCTCTCGTGATAGAGCAAAATCCAAGAACGGAGGACGCTGCTTGCGAGAAAAATTAGACAGACTGGGACTGAATTTGCCTGCAGGAAGAAGAAAAGCAGCAAATGTCACACTCTTGACTTCCTTGGTGGAAGGTAGGGTTTATAATATTGCAATATAATATAAACATAAGTAAAATGTTTCTTTGTATACAGCGCTTTTCAGCCACAATGTTAAATATCATAGTCTGTATTTTGTACAAAGAGGAGAACTGACTTGCCTGAAGTCACAGACAGGATGAGTGACAAAATGGGAGTTTGCTCTGAGATGTCTCGGCTCCCCGCAAGTGGTTTGGTCCTGCAGTTTCCTCAGCATTGATCTGTGCTTTCTGTGCCAGGATCTGACTTACAAATCGATGATCCAAGTGTTCTTGTGAGAGAGATTAATGTCTTATACCAACTCTATAAGGAGGTTTGTTTATCCTCCTTTTATTTTAACTTGTGAATTTCCTGGAGCTGATCCAAAACAAAAATGTGATTTTTTTTTTTCCCCATAAGAAGGCACAATATTTAGACAAGACTTTCCCCCCCCCCATAAATGAATGAAATCTGTTTCCAGATAAACTCGAGACAAGCCCAGGAGATACTTTCTTGGCCTTTATTTGTTGTTTAAATATCATTCACCAAATACTGCCGGGCTCTTCAAACCTTCATCTGGGAGATGCAGGTTCAAACCCCTCAGGCAAAGGGAAGAAACTCTACCTGAATTTCTTCTATTCTGGGTGAATCCACTAAGTACTCGGTTTGTTGTCTGGCTGTGAGTAGCAGCTCTGGGAATTTCAGATCCCTCCTCCTTGATATTGAGAACACTCAGCTCATCCTAAAGGTCAACACCTTCTAGGATCATAACCTGAAAGGTCCATACAGATCTAGGCAAGTAGGCTGAGGTCTCAGCACATATTACCACGGAATCACAGAATTACAGAAAGGTTGAGGCTGGAAGGGAACTCTGGTGATCTTCCAGTGCAATCCCCCTGCTCAAAGCAGGGTCAATTAGAAGAGGTTGTTCAGGGCCTTGTCTAGTCAGGTTTTTAATATCTCAAAGGATGGAGAAATAGTGCTGCATCCACAACAGTGGATGTTTTTTACCGTCTATGAGGAAGGACTAAGGTTGTCAGGGGCCACTGAGCTCACAGAACAGCGATGGGGCTGCTCTGAAATACAGGTGTGTCCATATCACACCTGCTCGTAATAAAGAGAAAGCCATAATGGAGTGACAGTCTTAGGAAAGGAAGTTTCCTCCCCCGGTTTAGAGCAGTAAGGGCTGTTTCTACCCTCACAGTCCTTCATGCCTCTTGGGTCTCAGCAGGGAAGCATAAACAGAGCTATGTGGCCAGATACTCGTTCATTAGAAGAGACTGAGAGCGAGGAAGACCTCTATCGACTGCTGGCCTGGGGTTGATGGCAAAGTACCTTTCCTGTAAGTCAGAACTATATTACTTTTTCCTAGGGATGGAGCTGTGCTTGCTTCCCTGCTCTTTGCTCAAAGCCAATAGCAAACCTATCATCAAACCTACAGTATTGCTTTTGTTCTTGGACTGCCTTAATGTGAGTCCTAAAGATATATACTGAGGAGTCCGAGCTCACCTTGACAGAGACCTGTTTGTATAGACATGCTAATTGTTAATTTTGTCTACGGGAATTTTTGGGAAAGACACCAACACGTGCATTAACATTCCAACAGAAAAACAAAATGAAGCTCATTTTCTATGTAACCGATCCTTGGTCAAACTTGGCAGTGCTCATTGAATACTTTGTGATATAAGCTGACCCCGCTTTGTACATGCAGGTATTACTTCGAAGTAGCGCTAACTTGTAGTATGGTTTCTGCAAGGAAACCCATCCCTCCAGAAATGGAAAGACATGGGCTTATTCCAGGTTTTAGAGGAGAAGAAAACAGCATTGGCTTTTTCTGTGTGATGTCAACATGCAAATTGACGTAATGATTTATTAGTCTTATTAAATCCGTAAATATCAGATGGACTGTGTGGACTTCTCATAAGGACCCAGGATAGCGTCACTCTTGATAACTTTAGATGGTTCTAAGTTTATTATTACTGAAGGTCCTCATGGTCTTCGATGTATCAAGACCTTTAATATCTCTGTAAGGTAGGAATATGATTGACCTCTTCAATATCTGTTCAAGGTAAGAAAAGGCAAAATTAGTTGTATGGTGATTAGGTATATTTACCAAAGCCATCTTGAAAGTCTCTGGCATGACTATTCTTCCTCTAAATAGGCTCAAATCGTTGCGTTTTGGGGAGAGCTGCTAAGTTCAACTGGGGAACTGCAGTGAATTTCTAGGCTGTGGTGGTCATGTGGAGATCCAGACTTTATGAAAATTATTCCGTGGCCCCTTGTTTTCTGCAAACTTACTTCTTTTGGGGTTTAATGTGGCTGCTGGGTGTTTACTGTTATTCTTGTTTTGGTCGGGTGGCATCTTTAAAATCTTCGGGAGGGACTACTGGGGCCCCGAGTAGGAATAGTTTGACAGATCAGGTTTGTTCTTTATATTGTCACCGACATAAATCAGGACAATGGGTGGTAAGACAAGACTGGGAGAAGGAGCTCAGCATTGCAAGACTCTCCACAGCAGTATGGGACATAGCTTTGTGCAACCTGTAGGTGAGGGATGCCCTCTAGTGCCTAGATTAGAGGAAGAGAAAGGTCATTTTTCTTACCAGCTGGAAAAGGATAATACCTACATCTTAGCTACTACAATAAAGGCTCCTCCATTAAATACCAGCATTGCCAAGGCTAAGCCTAACTGCTGGCTCAAAGAAGTCAAAAGCCTCCCCAGTAGGAATAAGAAAGGATGTGAGAAAAGGGGAGATGTCCCCATCTGTTTTGTCAGGTCACTTATAATGCAGGGACAGAGCATCAATGTTATTGCAGATGCACGTAAAAGCAATGCATGAATGAATTTAAAACCATCAGATTATTAACAAAAATCAGAAAAAGCACTTATAAAAAATATAGAATTTGTTCTCCTGTCAAACCTAACTAAGGTTCTAAATTTACTGGACAAAGAATTGACTGCATTCATCATTTGGGGATCAAAATTCTTGAGAAATATAGGTCAGCGGTTACTTTTTTCACCCTGCTATCAACTGTCACGCTTCTCCCCCCCCAGCCTTTGTTTAAGTATCCTTCCACTTGTTCCTCCTCCCTTCTCACCCTACAAATAGAAAAAAGAACTTTCCTTCCACCTCCTGCCTGTCCCTCCTCCCCCTGGGTAGCATTTCTGCTGGGTAGAGCATCCGGAGGAGGTGAAGCCGGGGAGAGAGTAGGAGGTTCAGCTGCCGAGTGTCCCTCTCTGGGGACACAGCTTCTGCCTTCACTCTGCATAGGAGCATCTCTCACTCTTGCTAGACCCAGGAGACACCCACGCTGCTCCTCGCACCTGCCCACAGAAGCCTGTCAAGGTACGCGGGCTGGTCTCTCCGCTGAGGTTTTCCAGAGCTGTCTCTGCCAATTCAGCTTCTGCAACTGTCCTTTTCCATCATGCAAAGCTCTCTGGTCAATTGTCAAATTATATAGGAGAGGCAGCATTGCCTATGGCTGCAAAGCTGTGTGCTGGATTTAAGGAGGAAGAGTCAACCGTGCCCAACACCCATTCTTCGACTCTGCAGGAGGAAAGAGCTGGGGATATTGCACAGAGGGAAATTTCATTTTAGATCAAAACAAGGCAACTGGCTGTAAAAGCCAGGGATTTTAGGGGTTTCTACCTTCAGTATGACTCCTCCCTGACATAAATAATAACTAGGCAGAAGAAGGCAAATCTAAGATGAAAGAAAAGAGGTCAGTTCATCCACGTTTCCAACATTTCCCCTAGAATAAATGTTTGTCCAAATCATGATGTAGAAAAAGAAAGAACACCTTCCATGACATTTTGTACAAACTGCTTTCCGCCACCAAGCAGACTGTGCAGTAATACAAGGAACCTCTATTCACTGAGATGAACAAAAAATAATACATATAGAAATAGAACACAATCCCCTTCTAAATAACTCATCGTTTGGTCCCACTTCAAAATGAGATCTTTGCTCAACAATGAGATATGAGAAATCATGTTCTGCAGAGCATTTTCATGTCCAGTTTTCTATTTTTATTTAGAATTTGATGTTGTAACTTAGAGTGCCTATTCCTTATATCATATGTGTGTGCTTATATGAACGCATATGCATACTTATAATGTGCATTCCTAAAATATATCAGCTTTCCATTTCCAGTAAAAATATATTTTTAAAATGCATTTTTAAAATTTCTAGATTTATTTTTTCACAATGGGTATGTTTGTGTATACATTTTACCTTTATATCCACCAGCAGATAAATTGTTTTGTTTCATTTTGTTCATGATTTTGTCTTTTCATACACGGTTAGCATTCAATCACAGTCCCAGCTCTGGGTAAAATGGACACATCCTATACTTTTGTATAATCTTCTCAGATCATGAAAACAGTTTAGTGTAATTTTCTCAGCTCTAGTAAATAATATATATCAACTTTGGAAAGATAAGTTTTAAAGATAATTCGTGTTTTCATTCCCTTTCTTTTTGACACTGAGAGAAAACATAGACATTTCAATGAGTTTGTTGTTGACGAGGTTAAATAAATGCCTACATTTTGTCAAATAAAGTTTTGTCCTCTTGAAGAAATCAAGACTTTTCCAATGGCTAAATGCTTATATGCTTTGCTAACTACATTCCTTGCATTGTTTCTTGGGTCTGACTGGGACCAGGATAGAGCTGTCTGGAGAATGGTAATTCCACCTGATGACAGCTTCAATGGGTTTGACTTTTATCTTCTTTCCACGTGTCCTGGTTTGAGGCCTAAACCACGACACCACGCTGGCATGAAAATGAACCTATCAAGTGTTTTAACGGAGTTTGGTTGAAAAGCAAAACCTGGTACTCTTCTGCATTTGACTTACTCTTTAAACCTTTATTTAAGGAAGTGTAAAAGCATAGCTGAAATAGAATTTTTTTAAGCAACTCTACAGAAATTTAGCAGCTCTGGTTTAAATTTGTACCCTTTCTCAGCCATGAAGAAGTCTAGGATAGGCATTTTAAATACAAAGTTGGCAGTCAGCTCTATGCCTGTTCATTCTGACTCACTGTTAACATACCACTAAAAATCCACTTTAATTTCACTGAAAATTATTTTATTTTTCCAGAAGCTGTAAACTCAGAAATGGAAACCATTTCTCCTTTAAACTCAGAGACACTGGTTGCTTGTTAACTTCTTACTCTTTTTAGGCCTACTGGAAGTCATGTTTAAAAAAATCCAAATAATGGAGTTGATTTTGAGTATAATCTTCAATTTTTGCATGTAAAATTGGTTACCGCTGCAAAGGTTTTTGTTCATTAATGTCAGCAAACAAATTCCCTGGGAGCAGTGCATGTATTTTACTAGTACGTGAATCCAATTAGGTCAGATAAACACACAACAAAGTATTTGCTTGTGGAAACAAAAGCTATATTTCTGGTAAAAAATCCAATGATCGAAGGGGAGGTAATAAACTCTGAAAAGGTGGAGAATAGAGCATGAAATAGAGGTCAGTGCATGTGATTCCTTATGCCTCACGCTGCCCCTGACACGGGACCACTGCTCCCATGGAAGTTCCCATCTTCCTTGGCTTGGCCAGGTCTGTGCAGAGCGGACTCAGTATTGCTGGAGATGGGATTCATCTCATCAGCCCTATCTTAGTTGTATCTGTCCTCTCATTTATCATTCTAGTCAACAGGGAAAAATCAGCACTTCTGGGTGTTTAACAATTAAATTCAATCAAATTAATCATTAAGCATTTGATTAGGTTGGTCAGAAAAGCTGTGGAATCTCCATGGTTGGAAATACTCAAGACTAGGCTTGAAAAGTCCATGAACAACCTTATCAAAGGCCATGCTTTCAACTGAAGGTGATCTCCTGAGTTCCCTTCTAACCTGGACTTTTCTATAATTCCTCTGATCCACTATTTTAGTATGGGATGATATATGATTCAAGTGCTAGTGTGTCTCCATTGACTTGAAAGTGTTAGGTCAAATGTCAATATTGACATTTAATCAGATTAATTCCACTGCACACATTCTCAAAGGGAAGTGTTACAGGTTTGACATCCCTCCTAACAGCTCACCTGGAGCATCAGCTTGGTTTCCAAAGAGCCAGGGTCCAATGCCACTTCTTATGATGCCAATCAAATACGCAATTCATGAAAAAAAAAAAAATTAAAAAAACACATAACACTAACCCCAAAACTATACTGGACCACATCTCTCAGTCACTCATGCAGATGTGCTTCAACATACACTTCTAGTAGCTGACCTATTTCTACCTTCTACGATAAGATGAGAGCAAGTCTCATCTGGAAATGCCTATTTTCCACCCGGGAGAGACTAACTTAGGCACAGATGTTCACACTCCAGGCAGCTGTGTTTGATCAGATAAATCCCACACCAAGGTTGTCAGAGCCACAGCATGCAAGCCAGAGTGTTCAGTAAACCCTAAAATAAATTCCTGGGTCCTCTAAGCTAGTGGAGAGGGACAGGTTCTTCCAGAGGTACTTGGCACCCAGCATGGAGTTGGGTTATGGTGTCCAGTCTCTGTAGGGAGGTCTCATTGGCTGCCTCTGTCACAGACTTCTCATAAAGCCTAGTCAAGCCATGTACTCCGTTTACCTTGATCTCCCCACCTATGAAACAGCAACTGTGATCTTCATTGTCATCCCTTTTTATTTTGTCTGGTCAATTTTGACTGCAACCTTTTTGGAAACAGGATTGTTTCTTGTGCTCTGCTTTGGGGTCTGCTCTCCTTTAGAGTAGGGCACTTGTATGGCTACACGCCTAAGCGAATATGCTGAAATGTATGTTATCCCCACAGCTGTCTCCTGGGGTAGAAGGCTTTTCTGCCTTTAGAGACAGAGATGTGAAGCACCAAAGGCTGAATCTCAGCTCTTCATTCTATGATTCTGTGATTCCTACTTTCCACTAATTCCCATGCCTTAAATATCAATGATGAACTGGGCTTACAAAACTTGAGCAGCTGCCCAGCACTCACTGGTGGCAGGGGAGGGGGCTAAACCCAAGTGTCTTGACTAGCATTTTCTCATGAGAGGAATAACCTCCTTATCTTCTGGTTGGCACCATCTAATGACTAAGTATGAGCGGGTCAAATGGGCTGAAATCTGTAACTGAGATTGGGAATGAATGTCTAGAAAAGTGATTTCTTATTGTGTTATTATTTTTTTTAAGAGTTGAAAAAAATTGGTAAGCATAAGAATAATAAAAATAATAATCCTAAAAATTAATTGACACGTTTTGTTTGCCCACAGGGGAAGCGTTACATTTGGCCAGAGATTTCGGCTACACCTGTGAAACAGAGTTCCCTGCCAAGGCGGTAGGAGAGCACATTGCCAGACAGCACATGGAACAGAAAGAGCAGACAGCGAGGAAAAAGATGATCCTAGCGACAAAGTAAGAAGGGAGAGGAAACTGAAAAAGAAATCTGTCTGTCACATCTCCATTTTGGATCTGGAGGTTGGGGGAGGGAGGAGTGGGAGTATGGAGCTGGGATTGCGGTGACTGTTATCACAACAGTACTCACTGACAGCAAGTGAGAGCAATCCTCTTTAGAGTTGCTGTTAGAGGAACCTTATTTACTGCAATGAGGTTTTAGTGGCTACGCTCTTATTGCCTGCGGTTAAGGAGGCACATACATCTTCTCAGGTGCTTTGGTTTAGATGAGAGGAGGGGACGTTATTACACGGTTAGATCTGTAGGGCAGAGCCTGGCTTTGTCTCCTGTTTGCACACGAACAGGAGATCCCAGTTTCTACTGAAGTACTGGGAGATAATTATTGTATATCTGCTGAGGAAGAGCTGGTTTGCAGATGGACAGATCCCCTCTGGATGGAAATTGCAAGAGTTCCTCTGAAGTCAAAGGTGCTGGAACAATGTACACCAGCAGGGGAGCTTTGCTAAAGCCATTAAAGACACACAGAGACCCCCGACTTTGCTCTAAACAAGCCACTCACCTCCCTGGAGCAGTAACGTCACATTAAGATAACATTTCATCTAGGTTAATTAGCCTTGATGAGAGAGGAATTAGCCTTCATGTGCCATGGGAAACAGGAATAAATAGTCTGCATGGAACGACGTAGACCTGCACTAGGTGTGTGGTATGCCTGCACGGGGTACCCTTGAACATCTTCGTACTCTTCCTGCGCTTACCGCAGTACTACACAGTGAAGCTGTAGCAGAGCTGAGGCCAGAAACCCGAGCTCACAAACCACCATCCCAGTGCTGGAAATGCTTGGGAATCATCCAGGCTGGCATATATCCAACAGATAGGAACGACCCTGTAGTAGGGGAGAAGGCTGACCAGCAACAGGATTGTCCTTTGTATCCCAATGTCCTTCTGTTTTGTCTATTTGTGGGGAACAGGATTCCTGGCCTTGGTGTCCCTCTTGTATCCAAAGTTCTTCACCCTGAAGGTGACCCAAAGATGACATGCATTGAAAGATCTCAGGCTTGTGAATCCCGTGAATACAGCCATGATCCTTCCCTGGGGCACTAAGCAGAGCACCATGTGGCTCAGGGGGCACTTGCCATTGTGCAGGTGCTGAGGGACCTCACTCATCATGCTCCTTAGTCCTTTGTAGGTTAAAAGTAATAATATAAGTGGAATACAATCTTATTCTTATCTACATCTACACTTGTTTTAAGGGCCTGAGGGGTTTCAGAGACACGAGAATAAACCAGCTGGCCAGAAGCAGCTTCTCTCCACAAGTGGTGTCTCCCCATTGCTGTAGAACCCATTAACACCCTGCCCCCCAAACTAGAGAAAAGCTGATTGTACTGCTGGGCAGCACAACCTAAACAACAGTGAAGTCTGTAAGTTGCCCCAGATGGAGGATTTACCCCATCTATAAAATGTTACTCAACCATAATGATACAAATCTTCCCCTTTTTCTGGCTCTAGTGAGATATCACTTTACTCCGGGTTGTAATAATCGGTGGGTAACTGTTACGTCCCACCTCCAAAGGCTGTCCCACTGAAGGACACATAAGTGTCTCACTACCCTTTTTCACCACTCCACACCTACTTTCTCACCCTCTACTACTGAGATGGGGAGTTGTGGACATGAGTTACTCCTACCCCCCATGAAGTTTGGGCTTGCAGGCTGTTATCCTCCACTTGTAAGGAACAAAATGTCTTTTTTTTCCCCCCTTCCATCCGTTAAAAGCACCAGCAAATTGATCAGAGAGGTCTGTCGATAATACAAGGACAGGCCACATCCTACAGCAGTCACAGTGCTTGCAAGAGGGACAGATGGGTCAATGTGTGTGCTGCTACTGCCCTCTCCTGCCTGGAAGCAGAACAGTGATTCACAGACCAGCCCCATCCAGGCACTACAGGCCACACAGGTCCATGACATCGTAATACCAGCCATGCTTCCATGTGTCTGATAGGAGGTACTCTAGTCATTTGTCAGGAGCGTCAGTTACTACTTAGGCGTATATAAGCTCTAGGTTTGTCATTTCAGTAATTTCACAACTGCTCTGCCTCATGGGCTTGGGAGTTATGACACCAGAAAAAGTGGTGGATTGTTAACGCTGCCACCAAAAATGACACTGAAATTCCAGGGTGGCAAAGTCAGTCATTGCAAGCTTTGCCTGTGGAAAGAAATAGAGTGCCATTGCCTGTGTGTGTGACCACTGTCCACTCTGGGACAGAGCTAGAAGCCCATAGAAGTGTGCCTTTGGTGGCAGAACTGGTGAGGTCTTCCACTTGTGGGGCGGTCTTGAGGAAAAATAAGGGGAAAGAACAACATTATTTCAACAATTCCTAGTAGATAAATGAAACTCCATTCTGGATTCAAACATCCAACTTCAGTGGCTTGATTCAGTTGCCCAAACACAGGCACCCACTGCCATTTGAGGTGAACTGGGTTATCCAGCTTGGTTACCAGCTGCTGCTCTAGAACCAAACAGGTCTCTTTTTGTTACTGTGTTGTGTCTACCAGTTATTATGGATGTCTTGGGTACTACATATCTACATGTGGGTGACTAAATAGAGCCCTTAATGTCTACGATGCAGAAGTGTCTGATGTCCAGTAGAAGATCCCAGTGTTATCAAGGGCACCTATACCTTTTAGTCAAGCAATCCACCCACCCTGAGTCAAAGCAGTTTAGCTGCCATGCCCAGAACTGTGGCTCATGGGCTAGTAAAGACTAAAGACTGCTACTTTAGATGCCAACAGCCCTCTTTAACATATGGAGGTCACTAAGCTTGAGGTAACACTCTCTTCACTACACTGTTCAGTCCTACCTGGTCTGAGGTTGTTGATCATAGAATCATAGTCATACAGTGAGTGAAATCAGGACTGCTTTCTGGCATGGAATAAATCATATTCGTTGTGTTAAACTACTTGATCTTCCAAAACTAACTCTTGGAAATGGTCCTTCCCATTTGCAAACTCAAAATCTGCCTAGAACAGTACTATTCGATGCAGCAAGATGGTGCCATGGCCTGTTCTAACAATTTGATGATGCAGACAATGAAGAATCAGAGCTTTACCTGACAATTGTCATGGGAAGAAGAGATGATTGGGCTGTGTAGCCAGTACACAGTGCTAAACATAAGTGACAGCAAGGGCAGGATGGGAGTGAAGCAACCTTTGGTTAAGAGCTGAAAGGATAAGAAAGGGGTAAACGATGGGAACAGTCGGTCTCCTACTATTCTCTTTCTCTGCATTCACATCCTTTGAATGAGTAGCTGGTTGCCTGGGCACTCCAGAACAAGATGCTTCAAATTAAAAAAAAAAGACTGAATTGTCGTAATTCTGGCCAAAGAGCGCTGATATTGGTCTGTTGATCCTAGACTCTTCAGAAAGGCTTCAGGATATGTCTGTGAAATCCACATGCACAGGGGAAAAAAAAAAAACAAAACAAAACATAACAAAACATAACATAACAAAAAAAATGGGACATGGTTTTAAAGGGTCTTTAACCATGGGTTAGTTTACCTTGCAGAGGTGTGGGAGACCTTGGATGGCTTTACAACGGGGACAGAACCTCATCAGGTTGCAGCTAGGACAGATGCAGAACTGTTGAAGGCCACGTCAATAATTCCAGTTGATGGAGAAGCACACTGCCCTACGGGAAACATCACTGAGTATTGCAGCACAAGTCCTTCCCCATGAGAAAGGGACAGATACACACATTTACACAGACCAAAACAGAATAGTGTGAATAATGATTTTATTGCGGGGTTGCTTACAGCCAATGCAGAATAATCAACATCAGCTGGTGAAGGAACCAACTAGGGGAAGTGCCCTACTGGACCTACTGTTTGTTAACAGAGAAGGTCTTGTGGAGGATGTAAAGGTTGGAGGTCGCCTTGGGCACAGTGATCACGAAATGATAGAATTTTCAATTCTTGATCACGTAAGGCGGGGAGCCAGCAGAACTGCCACCTTGGATTTCCGAAGGGCAGACTTTAGCCTGTTTAGGAGCATGGTCGAGTGTGTCCCTTGGGAGGCAGTTTTGAAGAGCAAAGGTGCCCCGGAAGGCTGGGCATACTTCAAGCAGGTGCTCTTAAAAGCTCAGGAGAAGGCCATCCCCTTGTCTCGAAAAACGAGCAGACGGGGAAGACGACCAGCCTGGCTAAATAGAGAACTTTGGCTGGACCTCAGGAAAAAAAGAAAAGTTTACATTCTCTGGAAAAGGGGGTTGGCAACTTATGAGGATTATCAAGATATAACAAAGCTATGTAGGGGGAAAATGAGAAGGGCCAAAGCTCAATCAGAACTCAGCTTGGCCACTGCAGTCAAAGACAATAAGAAAAGGTTCTTTGAATATATCAATAGAAAAAGGAAGACTAGGGAAAATGTAGGCCCGCTGGTGAATGAGACAGGTGCCCTAGTGGTGGAGGACGCAGAGAAGGCAGAGTTACTGAATGCCTTCTTTTCTTCGGTCTTCACTGCTAAAGCTGTCCCTCATGAATCCCACCCTCTGAAGGCAAAAGGGGAGGTCTGGAGAGTGGAAGATTTTCCCTCAGTTGAGGAGGACCGGGTCAGAGACCACTTGGCCAAGCTGGACATTCATAAGTCCATGGGCCCTGATGGCATGCATCCGCGAGTGCTGAGAGAGCTGGCGGATGTTATTGCTAGACCACTCTCCATCGTCTTTGAACGGTCATGGAGAACAGGAGAGGTGCCTGAGGACTGGAGGAAGGCCGACATCACTCCAATCTTCAAAAAAGGCAAGAAGGAGGACCCAGGGAACTACAGACCGGTTAGTCTCACCTCTGTCCCTGGGAAGGTATTGGAGCGACTCATTCTGGATGTCATCTCCAATCACGTTGAGGAACAGGAAGTTATTGGAAGTGGTCAACATGGATTTACCAAGGGTAAATCGTGCTTGACCAATCTGATAGCTTTCTATGATGTTATAACTGGTTGGCTGGATGAGGGGAAAGTCGTGGATGTCATCTACCTTGACTTTAGCAAGGCTTTTGACACTGTCTCCCATGACATCCTCATTAGGAAGCTGAGGAAGTATGGGCTAGATGAGGTGACAGTGAGGTGGATTGAGAGTTGGCTGCGGGACAGGACTCAGAGGGTTGTGATCAGCGGCACAGAGTCTAGTTGGAGGCCTGTAACCAGTGGTGTCCCCCAGGGGTCAATACTCGGTCCTATTTTGTTTAATATATTCATTAATGACCTGGATGAGGGGACAGAGTGTATCCTCAGCAAGTTTGCTGATGATACCAAACTGGGTGGGGTGGCTGACACCCCAGAGGGCTGTGCTGCCATCCAGCGTGACCTGGACAGGCTGGAGAGCTGGGCAGAGAAGAACCTAATGAGGTTCAACAAAACCAAGTGCAAGGTCCTGCACCTGGGGAGGAAGAATGCTAGGCACCAGTACAGGTTAGGGGCTTACCTGCTGGGAGATAGCTTGGAGGAGAAGGATCTGGGGGTTGTGGTAGACAGTAAATTATCCATGGCCCAGCAATGTGCCCTTGTCGCCAAAAAGGCCAATGGAATCCTGGGCTGCATAGGGAAGAGTGTGGCCAGTAGGTCGAGGGAGGTCATTCTCCCCCTCTACTCGGCACTGGTGAGGCCACAACTGGAATACTGTGTCCAGTTTTGGGCTCCCCAGTTCAAGAGGGACAGGGAACTGCTGGAGCGAGTCCAGCGAAGGGCAACTAAGATGATTAAGGGCTTGGAGCATCTGCCTTATGAGGAAAGGCTGAGAGAGCTGGGACTCTTTAGCCTGGAGAAGAGAAGGCTGAGGGGAGACCTTATTATGGCGTACAAGTATCTAAAGGGTGGGTTGAAGAAGGATGGAGCCAGGCTCTTTTCATTGGTTCCAAGTGACAGGACGAGGGGCAATGGGCACAAGTTAGAACACAGGAAGTTCCGTTCAAATACACGGAAACAGTTCTTTACGGTTCGGGTGACAGAGCACTGGAACAGGCTGCCCAGGGAGGTTGTGGAGTCCCCTTCCCTGGAGATTTTCAAGACCCGCCTGGATGCAGTCCTGAGTAATGTGCTCTAGGCAATCCTGATTTAGCAGGAGAGTTGGACTAGATGATCTCTTGAGGTCCCTTCCAACTCTGATAATTCTGTGATTCTGTGATTCTGTAACATCTGGCTTATGACACTATGTGCTCAATTTGCTAGTTCTCTGAAAAGCAGCCCTGAGACCCAACACACAGGACCTGTGGAGCATCTCTGTGATATCTGATCTTCGGATGCCTGTCAACTCTGCCACACTTGGACAGACTCATGGGCACACATTTGTTCCACTCTTGTACTCTTCACAAGGCATTTGCTTTGACCACTGCTAGAAATAGGATCATGGACTAGCTGGGCTCTTGTTCTGATCCAGTACAGAATTTTTTGTCTTTTCCTGATCATATACTGGAACATCTGACCATCTATCACGAATCATTAGGTGCCTCCCTTGCAGGAGTGACCAGGACTTTTTTTCTTTTTATTAATCTGTGTCCCATAAGACAGCATAACCTTCTTTCTTGGCTTTCTCAAAGTCACAGTCCAACTCAGCAAATAACTGTCAGCCTCCTCCCTGTCACTACCCCAGGTGATGTTTTATTGGTAGTGGAGGCTCTGAGACACCACTTTGCCTCGAAATCCCCTTGAAAAAAGTAGGTTACTGCCTTTTACAGGTTTTCATGTATAATAAAAAAGTTTTTTCTTTTCTTTCAATCTGCCAACACTCAGTAAAGACTTTTGACATGTGAAGATAGAAGGGAACTTAATTGCACACTTGGTTCTGACACTTCCCTTTGTCAAAATGTAAGAACTTTTAAGATGAACTTTTTCAACAGGTAGAAAGTAGAGGTTGGAAGAAGGAGAGAAGAGCGGTGCTGACAGGGCCGACTGGGGATAGTAGATTGTTTAGAAGCCAAAATGACTGACTGTTTTCAGTTGTTGAAAGGAACTGTTTTTCCTCTAAGGACCTGATTCATTAAAACTGTATGCTGCATTTACATACGTTTCTGCTGAATACCTCTCTTTGCCTGAAAGGCTAAGACGATGCTGTCTTTTTAAGCAGTCAGTGTCTAGGTCCATACAGATGACAAGCATTTACAGAAATCAGGCTTGGATGAAGTCCAGCAGCACAGCAGGAAACAGTTTTCTGCATCTCCTTTCCTCGTAGTCAGAAAAGAGCTGTGGTATCCAAAGTCTATGTCCAAAACTTGCAGAACAACAGTGACATAATGAAGGGTAAAACCAGGTTAGTATGGTTTCCTTGCTTGTAACTGGTCAATGGAGGACCTTCTACAGACCAAGAAGCTGAGTTTATCCAGCTGTTTTCCAGTTCCCAATGGGACATGTCCCTGTCCCAAAGGACAACAGTTACAAGATGATAATGAAGAACTTGAACTTTATCTAGGACGAGGTGTACAAAGAGTCTTGCAACAGAAATCGTGGATCGCAGAGATGCTTTTTACCATTAGAAACTAGGCCTAGGCACAGTAGTTGCACCTATGTTAACAAAGTAAAACATGCACGCACTGAGTCATCAGATCGCAATTGTCTATATTATTAAAACGTTAGTATGGCTCCTTGAGCTCCCCCAAATATCTTCTGGGCATGTTCTGTGAGTTAGCCCACACCAGGGTCCATTCTGAGGAAGCCACCCTGTTTAGGAGGCTAGAAGAGCATAAATATATGGACCTTATCAGATGGTGACAATTTCCATGAGGATGTGAGAATGATCCCTAGCACTGCTCACTTCACTAGGTTTCACTGGTCACTGTGGCTGGTATTAGGTCAATCCAACTGACTGTCAGGCTAGTATCAGGCAAGCAAACTGAGTGTCCTGATCATCTAGTGGGCATCATGTCCTCCTGACCCTACTTTAAATGTCCATTGCTCCAATATACCATTCAATGGAGAATGGTATGCTCCTTGGGAAATGTCCAGAGAGAGAGATCCAGACACCTGTCTTTTTTTTAATTAGCTGTACCATAAAATAACTGGTGTAAGTGGTGTCTCTGTTCATCCGTGGTCCAGATAGTACTCTTCTGAAGACATGCACTAAATGGAGCCAGTTTGGTTTCTTCAAAAAAAAAAAACAAAAAACCCACTGGTAGAACATACCTGGACTAATTTGCAAACTAGTCCTAACCAACAATATTACAAGAATGAAAAAACTTATTTTCAGGTCTGTCTTAGTATTAGATCCTATATAGAGTTATGCTAGGGGATGTTTTTAACCTCCAGGTGCTGAGGCATCCAGATAAGCAGAGGGAAAGACAGCAAGACCATGAAAGAAGTTGTGTTACTATGCCGGTGGGAGATCAGGCAAGACAGAGCCTGAGTTCCCGTTGCAAGGTGCTGGACTGGGGTCCCAGGTCCTACCTGCTGAAAGTGTGTGTTGACCATCATGAAGAAAAAGTGGAGATGATGCGATTTGCCTCACTTGCTTGTCTGTTGTGTAGGCACTGACAGCTAAGTGAGTCACTGAGCTCCTACAGTCACTGGAGAGAAGAGTGACTGTTAGGATGCAAGTCCTCTAGACTGCTATAGACATGTATTTTAGACTGCCTGATACGTGGTAGAAATGTAAAACAATTTAATGAACGTTTCAATAAGAAATTTAAATAGCTACCGCTGGAGTGAATTCTCACAGGGCAGACCTGTGGGAGAGGTCTCAGTTGAGGACCCATCAGTTCTTCTGCCCCAGACTCTACAAAGAAGCAGGGTATGGACATAAGTAGAAATCAGAGCAAAGGTAGCATTTTCCCTTACAACTCCTACTGTTCCATTTGTCTTAAGACTTGGGGGTCAAGAAGGCAAGGCCAAAATGGCCAAGGCTTCTACTTGCAGATAGACCAAGCAAATCTACAAGTAGTAGTGTATTCACACAAAGTCTTCAGGCATGTTCTAATGCTAGTTCATCGTCTTCTTTAACCATAACCCTTGTTTCTAATGTAGGTGAGCTAAGCCAGACTTAACACTGCCAAACTGGGTCAAATTCAAGAGAAAAATCACATTTTAAAGTGTCAATGTTAATATGGTTCCAGAGGGGAATTATTCCTGTTCAAGTGATTGTGTATGTTGCTGGACCTGAGAATTTGGGGCAGGGAGGCAAGAAGGGGATTCATTTGCCTTTAATTTCTTTCACAATGCCTCTGCCAAACATTTCTGTTATGAATGAGATCACTCAAGGTAAGGTGAAGGTGTTATGGGAATCAGCTTTATGGAGAGGATTACACCTGTCTTATTTAAGGATTTTCACATTCCTTTTAGACAAATATGTAAAGAATTCCAAGACCTTCTAAGTCAAGACAGATCACCCCTCGGATCCTCCAGACCGACTCCAATATTAGACCTCGACATCCAGAGACATTTAACACATTTCAGGTATGATTTTGAAAGAGGAAAAATTACCTAAAAACCATAATTTTTATAAAGACTATACATGATGTTATAATGGTATTTGTTCCCTTACCTGGAAGACTATAATGTCCATAATCCCTCTGTTATCTGTGCCTATTAAAAGTGCATGTTTGCCCAGCAGTGTAGTTCAGGCTCGTGGCATTCATCCAGCCTCTAGGACCACAGTCTTACTTTGACTAAGTAATTTTCTACATCTGCTGGCCAAATGTCTCCGTCTGGCCAGAAAGTTGCCTTGCCCTAGATGTGAGCTAAATCACACGCCAACCAATGAAGTGGATGGTCCAGAAATGTAGAAACTCAAGTTCAGAGCCAAAATTACAATATTGATGAACTGAAGTAGCAATAAAAAGAGGAGCAGTTAGGCTGCATCTTTACCAGTAACTAAATAGTTCCAGAGCCTCCTCTATGATACTGAGACCGTTTGACATCATCTTACCATGACCATACTATTAACTCTTTGGCCTTCAAAGCAGACTGGCCTGAAAGCAGACTATCTACTGGAACCCTCCCACTGCAGTCATTCCTGAACAACGTCCTGGAAAGGTCTGGGAGAATGCAAGCTGGCTCAGACCAAAGAGCCAGAGACAGCTAATATATTTAGACTCAGTTCCTGGGCCCACGCCCTAGAAATATTTAATTTACTGGTGTAGATAGCCTAAGAAGCTGTTCTGAAGACAAGGACCCATGGTACATGCATGCCAAGTCCAAACTTCATCAGAATTTTATCCAAGTGATGGATGAAAGTGTATAGACAGTTTGGGATCAGTAAGATTTATTATCCCAGGAGTTGCTGTGAAATTTCACGTTTTTGCTTTAGGCTATGTGCTAGATAAAGTCAAGAGTGAGATGGGAACTTCCAGAGGGCCACTTTGAAATAGTGGGGTCATCTAAGGTGTTTATCAAAGATAAGTGTGAGGAAACATCCTAAAGGTGCTCCTGTCTTTGCTCAGACCACAGAGGGGAATACAGAACTAGCTGAGGCCCCAGATTTTTACATTTTTCTAGCCATTAGCTGATACCTGAAAAAATCACAATGTAAAGAACTGTTTCAAAGAGCTTCTTACAGACCAAACAGTTTTATTAGTCCTATAAAGCCTTAGAATGATGTTGCATACTCTTTAGCCCAGCCAGCTGAGCTACTCTTCATTCAGACAACTTTTGTGCCCCAACATCTTTTATTTATTAAGATTCTGATAGAGCATGAAGCACCTACCAGCGAGGTGGTGGTGTGGTACCTAATGTTTAGTCCCTCAGACTTTGAATGGAATCCAAAATACCCATCATTCTACATCTTCCATCTGTCTGTTCAGGGGGCGGGGAGGGGCAAGGGTAATGCCTGGTCCACAAATGCACACATTCCTCTTTATGCTTACACATACCTGTGTGCATCCTAGGCATATACAAACACATCTAGACAACCCCACTCCTATTCTCATGCAGTGATGTACAGCCGCATACAAGCACCACCTAAGTATATACACTTCCCTGTGTACACGCACACTCCAGAATGTCTAACTGCACATGCACACCGAGGAAGACATACTTATGTATACAGGATACTCATAGGGGGATTTTAATGGGTTACCTAGGCTTGAGGAAAAACAGATATTTCCCCATTAGATGCACACAAAGTAAATGTGATACACGGTAGATAATTCCCAAGGATTCCTGTGTTTAAAGAAGAAATAGCAGTCAGGATATAATGCTGAAGGCTTCAGCTACAAACACTGTCAATTGGTACAGTTCCCATCTTTCTTTCTCTGCTTCACTTCAGTAAGTTGGTGTACAAAGCTTCTGTAGACAGCTCCTGGATCATTCCGTGCTTTCTTTCATGCCTGCTGTAGGCAATAAGTGTTAGACTGAAGATGGGCACCTAGAAGAGCATAGGTCTCGATCCTACACAAATGCTTCCCTGGGCTTAGAATCATAGAATCATAGGGTTGGAAGGGACGTCTGGAGATCATCTAGTCCAACCCTCCTGCCAGAGCAGGGACACCTTAGAGCAGGTTGCACAGGAACGCGTCCAGGCGGGTTTTGAATGTCTCCAGAGATGGAGACTCCCCCCATCTCCCTGGGCAGCCCGTGCCAGTGCTCTGCCACCCTCAAGGTAAAGAAGTTCCTCCTCATGTTTAGGTGGAACTTCCTATACTCAAGTTTGTGCCCGTTACCTCTTGTCCTGTCACTGGACACCACCGAAAAGAGCCTGGCCTCATCCTCCTGGCACCCACCCTTTAAGTATTTATAAGAATTGATCAGGTCCGCCCTCAACTGTCTTTTTTCCAGACTAAAGAGACCCAATTCCCTTAGTCTTTCTTCATAAGAGAGGTGTTCCAGTCCCCTAATCATCTTGGTAGCCCTATGCTGCACCCTCTCCAGCAGTTCCCTGTCCTTCTTGAGCTGGGGAGCCCAGAACTGGACACAATACCCCAGGTGTGGCCTCACCAAGGCAGAGTAGAGGGTGACCTCCCTCGACCTACTGGCCACAGTCTTCTTGATGCACCCCAGGATGCCATTGGCCTTCTTGGTCACAAGTGCACATTGCTGGCTCACGGTCATCCTGTTGTCCACCAGGACTCCCAGGTCTCTTTCTGCAGAGCTGCTCTCCAGCAGGTCAGCCCCCAACCTGTACTGCTGCATGGGGTTATTCCTCCCCAGGTGCAGCACCCTACACTTGCCCTTATTGAATTTCATAAGATTCCTCTCCGCCCAACTCTCCAGCCTGTCCAGGTTTCTCTGTATGGCAGCACAGCCTTCTGGTGTGTCAGCCACCCCTCCCAGCTTTGTATCATCAGCAAACTTGCTGAGGGTGCACTCTATCCCCTCATCCAAGTCTTTGATGAATATATTGAACAGGACTGGACACAGTACTGACCCCTGGGGAACACCACTCGTCCCTAACCTCCAACTGGACTCTGCGCCCCTAACCACAACCCTCTGAGCTCTGTCTTGCAACCAGTTTTCTATCCACCTTACTGTCCATTCATCTAACTCACTCTTCCTAAGCTTCCCTATGAGGATGCTGTGGGAGACCGTGTCGAATGCCTTGCTGAAGTCAAGGTAGACCACATCTACTGCTCTTCCCTCATCTATCCATCCAGTCCCACCGTCATAGAAGGCTATCAGATTAGTCAGGCATGATTTCCCCTTGGTGAATCCATGCTGAGTACTTCTGATAACCTTCTTTTCCTCCACGTGCCTTGAGATGACGCCCAGAACAAGCTGTTCCATCATCTTTCCAGGGATGGAGGTGAGGCTGACCGGCCTGTAGTTCCCCAGGTCCTCCTTCTTGCCCTTTTTGAAGACCGGAGTGACATCATCTTTCCTCCAGTCCTCAGGCACCTCACCTGTTCTCCAGGGCCTTTCAAAGATGGTGGAAAGTGGCCCAGCAATGACCTCTGCCAGCTCCTGCAGCACTCTTGGGTGCATCCCATCAGGGCCCATGGACTTGTGAATATCTAATTGACCTAACTGTCCCTCACTTGATCCTCCTCAATGCAGGGGAAGTCCTCCTCTTTCCCCATTACTTTCTCCAAGGTTTGGGACTCCTGAGGGCTCAGTTGGGTAGTAAAGACCAAAGCAAAGAAGGCATTCAATAACTCCGCCTTCTCCGCATCCTCCGTCACCATGGCTCCTGTCTCATTCAACAGTGGGCCCACAGCTTCTCTGGTCTTCCTTTTGCCTCCAACATACCTGAAGAAGCCCTTCCTGTTGAGCTTGACATCCCTTGCCAGGTTTAGTTCCAAGGCGGCCTTGGCTTTCCTTGTTTCATCCCTGCACGCTCTGGCAGCATTCCTGTAATCTTCCCAAAGGGTTAGGCCATTCTTCCACTGAGTGTAAACTTCCTTCTTCCACTTGAGCTTGTTCAGAAGCTCCCTGCTCAACCAGGCAGGCCTCCTGCGTCCCTTGGCCGATTTCTTGCTCTTCGGCATGTACCGATCCTGAGCTTGGAGGAAGTGGTCTTTGAATACCAACCAGCTTTCTTGAGCCCCTTTGCCTTCCAGAGTCCTAGTCCATGGGATCTCCCCAAGCAGTTTCTTGAAGAGATCAAAGTTAGCCCTCCTGAAGTCTAAGCTTGTGATTTTGCTTCTTGTTGTTTTGTGTGTAGTGCCCATGATCCTGAACTCTATCTTTTCTTGATCGCTACAGCCTAGGGTGCCCCCAACCTTAATGTCCTCCACCAGTCCCTCTGTGTTGGTTAATACTAGGTCCAGGAGTGCTCCTCTCCTTGTTGGCTTCTGCACCACCTGTGTTAAAAAGTTATCACCAATACACTGGAGGAGCCTCCTGGACTGTGCGTGACAGGCCTTGTGGTCTACCCAGCAGATATCTGGGTGATTGAAGTCCCCCATAAGAACCAAGGCCTGAGATTGGGAGGCTATCTTTAGCTGTCTATAGAAAGCCTCGTCAGTTATCTCATCCTGATCAGGTGGTCTGTAATAAACTCCCACAACAGTGTTCCTCATATTTGCCTGGCCCTTAATCCTTACCCATAAGCTTTCAACCCTCTCTACATCCGCCCCCAGTGACATCTCGATGCATTCCAGTTGCTCTCTCACATAGAGTGCAACTCCACCACCACGTCTCGTTGGCCTGTCTTTCCTGAAAAGGACGTAGCCATCCATGACGGTATTCCAGTCATGTGAGCTGTCCCACCACGTCTTAGTAAATGCAATGAGATCGTGGCCTTGCGATTGTGCACAGATCTCCAGCTCCTCCTGCTTATTCCCCATGCTGCGTGCAATGGTGTATAAGCATTTCAGAGCAGGAGTCGTGTGTGTGGTTTGGACCCTTGAGATGTGGTGGGCCTTCTGGCTCTCAGGAGTACTGGCAGACTTTGCCACAAGTGCTGAGCAACTACGCCCTGGCATCTCACCAGCTAGCCCAGGCTTAAATCAGACAGCCTTGGCTGATGTCTGTGCTCAGCAAGTGATGAGTACTGTCAGACCCAGAGACATTCCTTTTCCATCTAGTGTAAAGAAATTGAGGTCAAATCCAGCTTCTGACCAAGACTTCTAATTCTACTCACCTACTTGTAGGTGCTTCCATTTCAGCCAGGTGCATACCTTTTGCTGCAGTCCCTATAGGGATCTCCTCTGTATAGCCCATGAAATCTGCATTACAGTTAAACAGGGCTGATAAAGACATCTACACTACTGTGACTTGAATTTCTTTCGAAACTCCATTGACTGAACAGTCTGGTCTAGATCTCCAGCTGAATGGGAGCTTAGCCAACCAGTACACGCTAGACACTTATATCGTAAACAGCTAAATCTAGTGTAGGCAAAAAAATCATTATTCCCACCCCCTAAATCTGGCAGCCTTCACAGCTAAGGCATCTGAACCACTCCTACCACTGCTTGATTAAATATCACAGAAGGCACTTTAGTCTGTCTCAGATGCCAGAGAAGATGCAAAAATGCAACACACCATTGTTTTCCAGGAGCATAAAGTATTTTCTGAGTCAAGTTTTCATCACAGACTGCTTATGGCTGATCATTTGGTTTCTCTGGCTTTCTCTGAGTGATGATCCTCAGACTGAACCAACCTCCGCCACAGGAAATTTGCACCTGAGCAGTTGGGGATGAAAGAAGAGGAAGAAATTCTTGGCACCTCAAGACACAGAGAAGGTCCTTGTAACCCAAAAGCAACTTGCTCACTGCAGTTTGAGGCATAGCACAGCCTCCTACTGGTCACAAGCACAAATAGCTGCTTGTCATTGTAGATTGGTTGAAAATAAAAAGGTGTTGAAAGCATCCACCTAACACAAAGCACATGCCTAGCACTAGAATTCAAATATTCAAAGTACAGTGTCCTCCACATCCTGATCATAGGTTCCACCTAAGATCAGATTTCCGTAAGAGCAGGTTGTCCTTCTTTAGTACAGTGAAATGAAGGACAGGAAACTGCTGGAGAGGGTCCAGCAAAGGGCTACAAAGGGGAGTGGAGCATCTTTCTTATGAGGAAAGGCTGAGGGACTTGGGGCTTTTTAGTCTAGAGAAAAGAAGACTGATAGGGGTTCTTATCAATACTTATAAATACTTAAGGGGAGGGTGCCAGGGGATGGGAACAGTCTTTTTTCAGTGGTATCAAGTGATAGGAAAAGAGGTAATGGGCCCAAACTTGACCATAGGAAGTTCCGTCTTAACATGAGGAGGAACTTCTCTCCTGTGAGGGTGGCAGAGCAGTGGAACAGGCTGCCCAGAGAGGTTGTGGAGTCTCCCACGCTGGAGACATTCCAAACCCGCCTGGACGCCATCCTGTGCCCCTGCTCTGGCAGGGGGGTTGGACTGGATGATCTCCAGATGTCCCTTCCAACCCTGACCGTTCTGTGAGTCTATGAACACAATTATCATGTATCTATATTTATATATAAAGAGCTTTGCAACTGCATGCTAGAGATGGATTTGACCTTCATACCACTGTCATTGTCAGATACTCTGATGACATCTACAGTAGTCAGAGTCTAAAACTGTCTTAATAAGTGTCTAGTCCTGATTATACACATGAAATTAATGTTATTTATGACCAAAACGCCCAAGAGCTGTTGCTGATCTACAAATAGGTCTTGCAGAGGAGATATAAATCTGAAGCAGTGAGTCCATATAGTCATCACAAAATTTATAAAATGCTTCTTCAATACTGAAATTTTCATCTTCACTTCTATCTGTATTCCAGAAGTATGGGCTTTCTCACAATAAATTCTCTGTCTCTATGCCATGTAAATCTCTAAATTGGGATGGAGCCAAAATATTACATTTGGCAAGGACAAGCCACAGTCTTTCACTGGAATCTCTGACAAGGTTTTGTGAATGTTTCTATCATGGGTATAGGATGTTTTTCCACCATTATCCAGTATGATCTGATTTTTGCTCATGGGAAATCTCATATAGTTTCATACAGATTTAATATAACAAGAAAAGATTCAGAAATCCTGCCTTGTAAACCATAACCAAGGCAGCAAAGAAGACACAAGATGAAAAGTTGGTATTTCATACATACATATATATGCTTATGCTATATGATGTCAGAAAGACGAAGAGATCTTATGACCAGGAAAATTCAGAGTCGTCACACAAATCTCTACTATTAGAATAAATTCTAAGATAATAAAAGACTTTTTGAAGAGCTATAATATCTGATACCTATAGCAGAATCCAACCTCCACTATCTTGGGGTAAAAGGGAGTTTTCTTTAGGAATAAATTGCCCTACAGCTGGTAAGTGTGGAGTTATGTGCTCCAATTGCTCATGATGTTACTTGCTCACCGTTAATAATTAAGACCGGGGTTCACTGACTGGCACAAGTCAGATCGAAGCGGTATTTCCCGTTTCCTCTGTTTTAAATCTTCAAGCTCTCACTTCTCTCTGAAGTTTTTCCACTGAGTCCCAGTTCATCAAGATCTGTAAATATGTGTCCAGCCTGAAGTACAGGATAGTCCCCATGAAGGGACCAGAATTGCTGGGTTTGCTCAAACTCCAAACTCAAAGTTCATACAAAGCTTAAAACAGGGGAAATCTTCAAAGGACCTGCCAGTGAGCCTGAAAACTGCTGAGTTTTGCACAACTTTACCACATACACAAAAACCAGAGGCACTTCTCCACCCCTGGTACAACCATGTTCGTGCAGCTGCTCTGAGATGTCCATCTGACCTGAATACAGAAAACTCAGTGCTGCGGGAAGAATGATTTCCCAATATTGTTTGACCATGAACAGACAATTCATCATCGTGGCAATTATCGTGCCTTGCTTGAGCCAATGTAGTACTAGGTATTCTTTGTCCAAGATGTCTCCCTTTTCAATGCATTTTTGAGTATCTTACTGCAGAGAAGTTATACTGATATTAATAAATAAAAGTAGTGCCAGGGCACAGGCAGGTATTGTCTTCCCATGCTGCTTTTTAGCAAGTTCCCCGGGTTTTTGTTGCCCTGTCTGACTAGCACTGTCCCAAATTACTCCTGGTAACAGTAGCACATATATATTACTGATATATACGTAGCCTGACAATTCAGAGAAGCACCAGCCCTTATTACAGCCCAGTTAGGTGCCTTACCTGTCCTATAAATAATGTACTAAGACTTAGAGAAGCCCAACCTTGTCGGGGCTGGATCATAAGCCACTGACCTCATGGGCTGAGTGTTGAGGCAGCTCAGATTTCTAAGCATATACACAAGTGTAGGTTCAAGAGGTGATATGGTGTAGGGCTACCCAAGCTGTCCTTCAGCTCTTCTTTGATTCCTTCATGATAAATGCAGAGGAGCAAGTGGAATAATCCCATGTGTTCTATCTGGACTGAAAGCCACCACTTAAGCTACCCTGTCCCCAGTTTCTGAAGACAGAATCAGCATTCAGCTACAGGGCAAACAACAAAACCCTGGAATAATCCAGTTCCACTGCTCACTATTGAGATATTTTTGTCCAGATACATCAATGTCTCTTTGTTGTCCCCAAAAGGCTAATTGGTGTAAATGCATTTATGAGTCCACTACAGTAGAGAACAAAGTCAGCACATCAGCACTAGAAAAGAACCCAAAAGTTTCTCTGCCTTTAATGAGAGGAACTTATTTCTCTCACTCTTTGCTTTCCAAATGGAGTTAGCATCAGGAAGGGTGAAGGGGAGGGAGGTAACGAGATTTAGGTAGGCCTTAGTTTCTTCTACAATGCCCTCTATTATTTATAATTAAGAGAATCTTCTCCCCAAAGCCCCAAAAAACCACACAAGACACTTCTGTACGTGTGCATGTGTCTGTGTACGCAAGAAGGAAAAACTGGGTTTTCATTTCTCCTGAAACTAAAACCATTTTCAAACCCCACTGACAGCAGTAAAGCTCAGATTTCATCTTTCCTTATTTTTTTCGGAACACAAAGGTTATATGAATCTCTCTTTAGCATTGTAAGTTGGCTGTTTTTTAATTCAGATCAGGTAAAAGAGACTAGTGTTGTGCTCAGTGAAACTGAGAGACAGCTCTCAATTATCCGAGGTGATGGGAGGGAAAAAAGGAATTAGAATATTTAGAGAAAGCAAAGACATGGATGTAAACAAGACAAAGTCTTTGAGAATAATTCACTTTAGAAAAGCCTGGAAACGGGGAAGCAGGGCAATCATCACCCAGCCTAGGTGAAGACAAGCCTGCCTGGAGACACAAGAGCTCTGAGACGCATACTCAGAGACCATACGGTGCAGGTAGTTGTGATGGGAGATGGTGAAGCCTTGGATAACCCCCAATATCCATAATCCTGCTATTTACTTAGCAAAGCTGAATGGTGACATTGCAGGCCAACAGGTTCTTCTGCTGAATCTGGAACAATGTTAACCAGCAGAATCATTAAGCCTCATCCTTTTCTTGTTAATGGTGTGCAGGTAGATCTTGAGAGTGAAGCAGCATGTCAGTAGCAGAAATGGGTGGGATTAAGTTGTATATCATCCATATCTCTGGTATTTTTGCATTGCTGAGACATTTAGTGCATCCAACTCTCTCCAGAGCAGAGAAACAGGCCAGATGGACCAATCATTTTCAGTTGTAGAAAACTCTGCTGCGAAGAAGTGAAATGCTTCTGTCATACTTCAGAGAAGGAATGGAGACGTGTAGAAATTAAGACCCCCCAAAAGACACATGAAAACTAATCTAATAAACTGTGTGTATGGTCCTGGACACTGGAACACAATCATCTGTAATCACAGAATTATAGAATTGTCTAGGTAGGAAGGGACCTTCAAGATCATCAAGTCCAACCATCAACCTAACACTGCCAAAACAACCACCAAACCATGTCCCTAAGCACCACATCTACCCATCTTTTAAATACCTCCAGGGATGGCAACTCCACATGTTTGGTTGCTGCTGTGGTTCCTTGCATGTATTTGGCCTAGACCAACTCTTTCTGTCCCAAACAATTCCCAGGCACAAGTCAGCCTTATCTCGGTCAAGAGGATGTTCTCAGTTGGAAGCTTAGATTTGGACGCTACTTTGCATGTTAAAATGTTTGAATAATGGAGATGAGGTCAGGCTGTGCTAGATCACTCATGGTCACAGGAGGACCCTGGGTGCTCTTCATTTCCCTAATGCAGGCATAGGTGACCAAAATCATCCCCTAGCTTTAAGAACCTCAGGGTGGTTCACCTGTCTGGTGAATCTATGGATCTAGGGTCATTTTAGGTATAAATTGACATCCTGTCTCACATTCGTCTGCCGTGTCTCCCTCAGTTCAAGGGTTTTTTGTGAGTCCTGCATCACATCTACCAACCTTATAGGTACTCTGATATCCCATGGCATCTCTGGTGACATGGCTGAAAGTGAACGTTCACTTTCCATCTCTCCTCTTGAACCTGTTCCCTTTTGTAGAGGAAAATTTAAGGCTGGACTGAGAATGAGAGCCCGTGAGTATCATTATCTAATGTAGTGGCTTCTGCATTAAACCAAAGCTCGAGTTCTGGATCTAGGATTCTGCGTTATTCATGTCACACTTAAGTCTGTTGAAAAAGTATCAAAGCAGCCTTCAGTCTGAGGATCAGAATTTAGAACATCCTTCCAACTGGACTAAATGTCCAAAACACTAAATTAGTATATTTTCTTGATATTAGACTCTATCTCTCTCCTGTTGAATGGAGTGAGTGTGTTATCTACTCCTATCTTCCATTTTACTGTTGTATCTGAGCTTCCCACAGATTCATCCGGGAACCTGAAAGTCACACTGACATGAGTCTTCTTGTCTTTGCCTTCATAATCTGTTTTTGCATCAGAACAGCTTTGAAATGTTTGAATTTTTGGCAGAAGACTTTTTTAGCTCCCCAAAATCTCATGAAAACTAAAGTTACTGGAAAACCCAACGAAAATGATCCACATTCTGTGCTGGGAAGCCAAAAAACCATGACACACAAAGCTTACAAAGAGAACAGTTGCTGAGATTATACTTAAGAGATCTGTGTGTGTTTCTTGGCTTACACATACAGACTCCCTGACGTCATTAGCCTCTTAGTCTTACTTTCTTCACCTGTAAAATTGGATATAGGCATACCTTCTATGTCTGCTTTTGGAATACTTGTGTCTGTAAGAATCTGTAGTGTTTGGAAAGTTCAGATATCCTACTGATGTCATCCATCATACAGGAAAAGATGAATAGCCACCGATTACAGAAGTTGAATTTGGTCTTTTGACTTCATTAAGGTACATTTCATTAAGGTACAAAATCACATCCAGATCTATCTTTATATATAAAAGACAGCAAAACAGCAAAGGGAATGCTACTTTCTTGCAAGTGGCACTTCTTTCCGTGCAGAAACCTTATAAAAACAGGCAAAAAGAAAAAAAGAGAGAGACTCAGAATATTAAAGCTGGATAATGAAAGCAATCAGCATCCGCACAAATTATTCTGTGGTTTGCCTAGCCATCCAGCTGATATGAAACACCCTTCCCGTGAAACCGTTTGAGACAGGAGTTTTGTCGTGTAGTTAGTCGCTGAGCCTGGAGCTGTCAGCCTCCTGCGAGTGCCTGGCATCACACTGACAAGGTGACACGAAAAACGACAGGCAAGAAACTAGAGGCGCAGACTTTGGGAGCAGCGAGAAAGTAACATCCTACTTTCTGAAGGGTAAAAAGGGAGCAACGAAACGGGTTTTGAAGCTCAACATGATCTCTAAATCGTAACAAAGAGCCAAGCCCAAAGCCTTACTGGTGGGTGGCCTTTACAGATGTGTTTGCCCCCCTTATATATTGTTCTCTCCTTTTTACGCTTCTTTGCTTATCAGGAGGTAGAGCAGCTGCTGTCATAATTCCAGTCCTCTTGATTAGCAGCAGCAGCCTTCAGTTTAGCTGCAGGGACTGGAAGAAGCCTGGTGCACAATGAAGTTTGTGGTGAAACACCTCTGGTGCCCTCTAGAGTTCCCCGATTTCCATGATCTCTCTCAATCTGGCTTTAGATTCAGCGAGTTGAGAGGGACAACACTGGTTCCTACTGCTGAGGTACTAATCAACAAACTGTTCTTTTTTTTTTTCTTTTTTTTTTTTTTTTTTTTTTTATTTCTTTGCTTGGCTTTTTATTTACCAAAGGCATTAGAGTTACTTCCTCTGGGATTTTTCTCACTCTCTTTCCCAGGGATTCCCTCTTTGATCTTTCCATAGCAAGGGTTCAATCACCTTCTCCTGCTCTGCTCATGACTAAAATCCTTTTGGGAAGGTGTGAATTTCTAATATTGCCAATTATTTTTATCATAAGCCTTATGACACCATATTCCCTTAAAGCCACAATTTATGGAGTCAAGAGAACAGATGAGAATCTGTTTTCTTTTCTTTATCCTCTTCATTAACAAATAAGTTCCTTGATTACCAAGGAAAAAGCAAATATACATTCATCAAAGATGCAAAAAAGCTTGGAGGGCTTGACTTGTTTCTCAATCCAGCACGTAAGATTTCTTAAAACATTTAAGGCACCCTCATGTTTCACAAAAAAAAAAAAAAAATAAAGGAATGCCATCCCCTCATTTCTAAATTATTAGGTTACAAAGTTGCATTGCCCCTTGTCATCAGCATGTTTATAGAATCATAGAATCATAGCATTGTTTATGTTGAAAGAGACCTTTAAGATCATTAAGCCCAACCATCAACCTAACACTGTGAAAACCACCACTAAACCATGTCCCTCAGCACCACGTCTGCCCGTCTTTTAAATATCTCCAGGGATGGCAATTCCACCACTTCCCTGGGCAGCCTGTTCCAATGCTTGACAACCCTTTGGGTGAAGAAATTTTTCCTAATATCCAATCTAAACCTACCCTGGCATAATTTGATGCCATTTCCTCTTGTCCTATCGCTTGTTACTTGGGAGAAGAGATCTACCCCGACCTCTCTTCAACCTCCTTTCAGGTAATACTTACCTCTTGGTCTTTCTCATTTGAGGAGGACAATGGGGTTTCTCAGCTACATTAGCTGCCTCACTGGAAAAAGTCTTTGCATCGTAGCAAGTTGGATGAATCTCATTCATTTCTCTGCCTTCCAATAGGGCAGAGATGTGACCATTGACTAAGTGAAAGAAGAAACTGAAGGAGCTGACATGCTCACTCTTTTTCAGAAGTAGCCGGTCGTCTTGGATCTGCGGTCTTGCTGGTGTATTTGGTGCCGTAGGTAGCAATGGGCAGGAAGGGCACTTTTCATCCACAGCTAGAGAAAAGTTTGTACATCTTTTTGTCATTCAATACCAGAAAGTCACAGCATTATCCAGTGTTTTATTTGGAGGATGTAATGTGCTATGCTGGAAACATTTCTTGGCGAACATTCAAGGGTTTCTGCAAGCCCCATGTGCACCGCAGTGCTGTGGCTTAATCTTTGGTGTATAGCTCAGAAACACTCCATAGTTACAGTCCTGAATGTTTCAGACACGTTCCCTGGGCAATACTCCTAGTGTGGAAAATCAGTCCCAAGGTCTCAAATATACAGAGCTGAAATAGAATATTTTGGAAATATGGGGCATCAGCTCTAGCACTCTCTTCTGACTTTCTCCATTGCTCTTGCACATGGTAAAAGGAGGTCCATCTGCTTAGGAGAACGTCCTTATAACACTTGTTCAGTTATGAACAAGAAGACAAGCACGAGGGCTTACTTTGCAAGGCAACTTTTGTATGTGCTGTTTGCCACTCTGGTGTTGTAGACTACTTATCCCTGTCATATATACTGGTCATGTTCCAGTGTTTACCTTGTCAATCAGTCTAACTTGTGTTGTGGTTGGGCCTACTGACCTTCTGAAGTAAATTTATCACAATCTAATTCTCCAGGCAACCTTCACAGGACAGACCTTGAAATCAACAGAAGCACCTCAAAGTCAATATAAGCACCTTTAACTTAGGAGGTTACTTGTATCAGTGAAGAGATTCAGATCTTTTTCCATTTCCTTTACAGCCATCAAAAGTTTTATCAGATATTATTATTTGTCATCTGCCATGTGTTGTTCAATTTGGACATTCGTGAAGAGATTTTCACGTTCAAAGTCCTGAGAAAGTCTGACCAATAAGTTCAAGCTTGCTTTTTCTTCATTATTATTGTTTTAAAGTATTTATTTATTTTAAATGAGCGTGTAAACATTCAGTGCAGATGGCCTCTTCCCCCCCCACTGAGAGGGAATCTGTTTCTTTTGCCGCATGTCGGAGTTTCACCAGCCTGGGGTATGGAGGAGTCCTTGAGGTAGTTGCCAAACAGGAGTCCAAGCCTTCAGGCACACTTGGATCTTTTCACTTTTAAGTAAGGCCATCATTAAAACATGAGCAGACATAATTGCATCATAGCGCTGGGCATAATTGCAGGCAGGTCTGGATGTCCTTAAGCATAAGGATTTATAATATGTTGGCCTGAGATTCATTGCCTTCTTTCTGCAGCTCTCTATGAATAGTACCAAAACCTGAGAATTCAGCCTTGCCTTTTAGAACAATAAAGTTACTTGTTTGTAGGAGTTGCGATGAGATGCACTACAAAGCTGAGAATACCCAGAAGACTCCATTATGAAACCACGGCGTTTAATTTTAGGCTTCTAAACCCAAATGAAAGTCCTACAATGAAAGCAACTCTTTTCATAGGTGCGGAGCATACCAAAAACGAACCAACTTCAGTGAGAGTTCAGTTAGTCTGAAAAATCAGGCGACTAAATATGACTTTCAGGAAACACATTTGAATGTTTTGCCATTAATCTTCTGTCTGTCATGTCTGATTTAAATGTAAAATCCGATTTTCTCTCCAACTTGAAAGTTTCAGCAGCAAAGGCAAATTATCCAACTTTCTCAGATTTTTCAAAGACTTTAACTTGCAGAGAAATAAAGTTCACTAAAATTAGAGCAAGGGGAATTACTGATAAAAAATATAAGATAAAGTAGAAGATAATATCTCTCAGCCTTTTTATGCTCATTACATAAAGTGAGGCTAAAAAAATACACCCTCACAGAAGCACAGTGAGGAAGGCTGGTCAGAAATTTTCCATAAAACAGTTTCTCTCAATAAGCTTCATGGGAACATTAATAAGCTCTACATATCCCCATCTGTGGAGAAGAATATACTCATCAGGACTGGAAGTAGAGTTGCCATGAGATTCTTCAGCACCATTTACTGAAAAAGGGTTGACTTTTTTCTAAGAAATACTATGCCATCTTGAAAAAAATGTGCCCCATTTGATGATTAGTGGTACATAAGAGGCTAAACTGTAGAGAAGACAGACCCCTAACTCACCCCACAAAATCCTTTTCCTAGGAACACTAGTTAGACAACAAGTTTAAGATTCTGCTCAGGGTGAAATACCGATATCCAGGTGTCTCCATGTAAGCTGGGTGTCTAAGCTTCTTGTGTAGTCAATGGAGACCTAAGACAAGATATAGCTGAGTAAACATTAATATGCAGTGTCTTCTTAGGTGCTATGAGGTATGACATCAGTCCATTGCTGCTTTAAAAGGGTGTTGTTCTCCTGTAAGCCCTCTGCATTACCTGTTCACCTGACACAGATGTGTTGTTGCCATAGAGCATCTCAAATAGCATCAAACACACATTCAACTTGATGGAGCCTTCGGTGTAGCCAGAAGAGTGGCTCCTCACCATAGAGGAGATACATCCCTTTCATGTGCTAAAACATTCTCCAGACTTCTCTGACTGCATTGAATAAAGCCCCAGGGCTCATTTCAGTCACCTAAACACTGGCGTCTAATGCCGTGTGATGTACACAAGGGTAGCCTTCCTGGGGTCAAAACACCTAGAAGCAAGGTGGACTTAAGTCCTGGATATAATATTTAGCAATTCTGTGCGCAGATGTCTCAGATGCAATAGGGCTTCTCAAATCACTGTAGGCTCTTATATGTAGGAAACTACATTAAGTCCCCTCTGATTGCAATGGGAGTTTCGGCACTGTTGATGTATATACCTACAAGTTGGCACATACGCTTATGGACCTTAATGTCAGATTTTGTCCCATTTTGGTATTTTCTACAATCTTCAGCGTTTGAGAACATGAAAGTCTTCTATCCTTGTTCTTAGCCCTACAGATCATTTCTGAGACAATCTCTGGAAGTTTTCACTGTGGTATTCCCACTTTACTCTTTAGGATGTACTGAGCTATTGTATGAACACAGTATTATTCCTTTTGCGCAGGAGTCAAAAGGTTCAAAGAGATCAAGCTGGAAAATTTCTTTTCTATTCAATCCTTTGTTACACTTACTATTTGACTGGAACCGAATGACTGCAGATATCGCCAACATTTAAAATAAACTGGTTTCCTTTGCATGTAAGAACATAGATATTTTTATCTGTGTCTCAGTATAGTCAGTTCCCCAGATCAGGACCCAGATCACACAAGCAGTGCAAAAACTGTGAGATATTATTACCAGTAATGATACATTTGAATTTCCTTTTTCTTGCTTTCTGGTATTGTAAGCGCCATCACATTTTCATTTCTCTGGACTTATGAAGGCTAGAAATTATGATAAAATGCAACACAAAGTCATGAAATTACCTCACTCCTAAAAGGACTTGGTTTTATCTAGATGCTACTGCTGATCTTGTTTTTACTACTATTAAAAATATGACATATAATGATGATGACGATTTTTATTTCCCTGGTATGCCGGGCATTTCTTGAAAAAAAAAAATTAAAATGAGGTATCTTTACTTTCTTTTAATGCTAAATTAGAACGATTCTGATATTACTACAAGTCCAAACTTCAAGAGTCATGTAGTATTATTAATTGATGTCTGCAAAATACTCTTTGTAAATATTTAATTATCATTTTCCTCTCATTACTAACTGGGGATAAACATCAGTTGCTGCTTTGAAAAGTGCCTGGAGACTGGTGGATAAACATTCTAAAAGCAAGTTATTTTTTAATAGCCTTTGAGAGACCTTTTGTAAAAGACTGGGCCACTCCCAGTCTGAAACGGAGACATATTTCCAAACTGAGCTCTCATTTTGATTAGGATTCCCACAAGTTTTGTGTCTTCCCTAGGCTTTCCTAGAAAACAGGGTTCCTATGTTCAGCAGACAGAAAGGTCACCCGAAAAGATATCTCAGAGCCTTTCCCATGTTTTTTGGGTTTGTTTTGTTTTGTTTTGTTTTGTTTTGTTTTTTGTTTTGTTGGTTTTTTAATAATTCCAGCATCCTGGCAATTGTCCATGTCCTGTATAACCTCTTTTCCTTTGGCCTCTACTTTTTCATTTTTTTCTAAACCAGCTGGAAAGACTGAGAAGCCAAAACGCAGAGGAGAGGGGTTCCCACTGAAGTGACATTCCCATTTCTGATCTACGCATGGTTCTCTGCATTAGACCAGGGTTTACTGATGTGGTGCCTGAGACACCCAGAGAGTTTCCGCAGGGACAAGATCTTAAGTAGCATGGGATGGGAAACAGTTATTGTTTTATCAGAATCATTGTAGTGTTTTATTGTTTTTTTTCTCACCCCATCCAATATAAAGTGTTGATTTCTCAAAAATGTCCGCCAACTCAAAAATCACCTTCTGTTCCTCTCCTTGTCTTCTCTCTGCCCTGAGCTGAACTGGGATAACTGGAATCAGTCTTTTAAAAACTGCAATGACATTTCAACCTTTGGCGTAACTTTTTCACTTATGTTTCTAAATGAAAATTAAAAATATGGAGTGTTTGGGTGTTTTTTTTTTCATTTACCACTTATCAAAATGAGTCATTATAACAATGAAAATAATTTGTTGCCCATACTAAGGTGTCTGGTACAACTTGAATTTCCCCGGCCCTTTTGTGAACGTCTTATACTGTACACAAAATATTTAGACAGATAAGGCTGGAGCTGATTGCCTAGAAACTGGTCTCTAGTGCCATTTCTGATATCCTAAGGTAGCTGAGACATCTTCACAGAGGTGGTATCTAAAAGTCAGGACCTGTGGGAAACCTGCATACTTCTGGATCTGCAGGTCGAAGACAGTCTGGATGTCCAAATCATGTCAAGTGACTGCAGATACGTATGTGTGTACTGAAATGTTCCTCGAAATTTAGATGAGATTAACCCGCTATAGCTCTGCCTTGCAACTGCGTTAATACACCATTTCAGTAGCTGTTAAGTGAGGACCACCACTGAAATTCCAATACAGTGCAGAAAAACAACAAGAAAAATTCAGTGTTATCTTGAAAAAAACCACCTTATTTGGATGAAAGTTGCAACAAGGTAAATCTACACAACTAAATTCAACACCACCAGGGCAACATTGTTGGAACTTGGTTATTTTTACTATTAATTGGTTAGGATAGTCCATGAATTTAGCCTGGCTGAACTAGCCCTATGTGAAACGTTTCCTGGGCATAGTTTGGGCATTAGCATTGACCAGGGGCTGTTCCCAATAAGCTGTTTGGATTCCACCCTGCTGGATGCTCAGAGGGCTTAGCAGCACGGATATGTCCAAACCATGCCAATTGCGCTGAGGGTCAGAGGTTGCACCTCGGCATTGCTTAATTTCCTGCTACAGATCTACATCCAAGTAGAATAAGCAGGTCTTGTTGTTCAAGACTCTGATCTAGGAGAGGGAATAAACCACATAGAACTGGTTTCATTTACCTGAGAAAGGGGGAAGCCAAACCTTCTGGGACTGGGAAAGTAGCAATGCTGGAGAGCCTAGGGCGCGGATCCTCTCTTGGCCTCTCTGAAGTCAACAGCTCTGTGTCAATCTGCATCAGCCGAGGATCTGTCCCACGGTGTTTCAGAACCGAGACTCCCACCAAAACCGACCTTTGAAGCTGTATGTAGTCTGCTCTTCGGCTCTACTCTTTTCTTTTCTGTTTCTCCCATAGGTAATAAATAGTTTAGGGAGCAAATCTTGAATTTCACTATAGCAAAATGAGTGTACTGTAAACTCTTCGATGTATGTGAGTGCATTTATATTTATGTGTGTGTGTGCATTTCTTTTTCTTTTTCTGTCTCCTTCCCGTTTGTAGTTTGATCACTCATGGTTTTGGAACTCCTGCAATATGTGCTGCCCTAAGCACTTTCCAAACTGTTCTCAGTGAAATGCTGAACTACTTGGAAAAGCACACATCGCACAAAAACGGAGGAGCGGCGGAATCCGGCCAAGGACACGCCAACTCGGAGAAAGCCCCCCTGCGGAAAACTTCAGAGGCTGCTGTGAAAGAGGGCAAAACAGAAAAGACAGACTAGCTACATCAAACAGAATCTATTTCAAGAGAGTCTTGCTGCTGATATTTTTTTTAAATATATATATCATTGAGGGCGATTTATCTCCAGTGGACCAAATCAAAAAAAAAAAAAAAAGGGGGAAAATAAAAAAAAAAGAAAAAATCAAAAAAGATAATAAAAAAGAGAAAGATTAAAACAGAGAGAAAGAGAGAGCGTGAGAGAGGAAAGTATTCAACCCTAAGAACAGCAGTGTACAGTAATTGTGTGATGAAATTGTCACTTTTTTAAAATTTATGTTGCTCTAAACTACTTTTTCGTGCACGTAGTATTTGATTGTTCTGAATGATACACTAACACTGTTTTTTATAAGCACTTCTGGACTTGGCTGAGGTGGCACGTGAAATTCGAAGCACTTTCTTCTCCGGCAGCACAGTTAGGGCCAGCGCATCAGTTATGGGACATGCAGTTCCAGCATCCTGGCTTTGCTTGCGTGCTGGATAGATTGAAAGAAGGGCTTCCCCTGGTCCATCGGAAAAGCTTGATCTACTTACTTTTCGGAAAACAATACGGAAACCTGGCAAAAGAGGAATTCTTGGGTCATGGGACAAATGAACCGTTTGGTGTTGGGGGCTGCTCGTCTCCACATGGGAATGTACAATAAAGCTGCACTGGAATGAGGCCAGAACCTCTTGGGAATCTGTCCTGACCATTCAAGCAGCAGCCATGGTGTTTCTTGTGAAAAGAGCATGGCAGACTAAAATGAAAAAAAGCCTTGATAGTTTCAATAAGAGCCCTGATCCCTCTGTGAACTTCAGATTAAATGACAGCATGGACTTCTGTCCTCTATCTTCTCAGCCCCTGGCCCCACAGCACTGCAGTCTGCCATACCTGGGTCTCTGTTCAACAGGATCAATGCAGGCAATCGGCCTTTTGTGTTGCCTTGATTTTATGATGCTTTCTTTTCTTCAACAGCTTGTTTCTGCAGCTTTATTGTCTTTAGAAATCCAGCTGAGGTGCAGAGGTCTAACAGAATCCACTCACTTAACCGAAAAGAAAATGAAATAAACCCCAAATGACAAATAAGACAGATTGGCTTGGTCCACAGCAGCTAAGTGGTCATAACCTTGCTAATAGACTTTTGAAATATTACTTTACCACCTACCATACATCCTCACACAGAGAACATTGGAGGCAGAGTTTGAGCTCAAGCCTCTTTGAATCAAGAGGCTTTTTCCAGCCATATTCTCACTTCTTCTTCAACAAGACTTTTACTCCATTCCTTTTCTTGTTTCTCTGACATCACTATATTGAGAAAGTTAGGAAGGATTGGTATTACAGGGTGGGGTTGTGTTGGCCATCTAAATTCCTTTTAATATCAGCAGAACTAGAACTTTTCTTCCAAGGGACAGTTCATCTCTTTCTATAGTAGGAAATAAGACAGTTGTCCACGTGTAAGTGTTTACATCCATTCAGGATGCTTTAGGGTATCTAAGACAGCCACAGAATTTTGACAGATGCAACATGAAACCTGTAGGAGAACTGGATTTACCTGGAGGACGAGCTGGAGGACCCCAGAAGACACCACTAGATATCTATGGGTGGCCACTTGACTTGGACACCAAGTGTCTAGGGCAGGTAAAAGGGATCATCTGGAAATGCCTGTCATCCTCCACTGATAATATGGAATGTAACGGTGGCATTTAGCATTGTCCGTGACTACAACTGGGTTAATCGCTGTCCTCTACGTATAATCAGTGGAGAGAAAAAGGCACTTATAGGACGCAGTTTATCTCACCTCAAAGTAATGATGATTCATGCCCTGAAAGTGAGTGCTTTTCTCAACTACGTATAAGGGAAGTCAAAGATAAAAACATTCATGCGCATGTGTCTACATTGTAGCTTTCTAGAGCTAGTTAGTGTGCATTACCTTTTGGATGCCCAGTTTTAGGCTAAACCTAGGGACTGTGACAAATATTCGAGGGCGTTTACAGCCATGATGTAGGGAGTCAAACTGAATAATCAAGATCAGCTTCGCCTCCCAAATGTATGGAAGGAAATACAGCACCTATGGCATGATGCTGTTCCTCTTGAGGTCAGGAAGGACACTGCCATCATGGTGAGAAAACATGCTAGGAACTAATGAGTCCCTATTTGCTCGCATAAGGAAATCTAACAAAAAAAGGAGAAATCCTATGATTTTGCCCAGATTTGTCCTCGCTCATGGTAGGTTTATAACTTAGATACTATTTTAGTGCTATCTAGGTGACCTCTATCCACTGAGGACAATAGATGTATCTCCATGGGACTCCACCTGCTTAACACACTGAGATGAGCTAAGTGCCTAACAGAACTTTAACTTCACTGCATGAATTTTTCACTCCAGCACCTCTGGAGAAGTGCTAAAATCAAATGAATGGTCCTCAGAGATGCCTTCAACAGAAACATTCTGGAACTGTTCTAGAACATGAAATGCTTGAGTGTGACAGTAGGTAACCGTGATAAAAAGTTATAAAAAAACTCATTGTACTTTTTCTATTGCCTAAACTGAGGGAGAGAAAAGGAGAGGGGAGAAAAAAAAAAAAAAGTTTGGCTGTGTCAGATACACAGATTTGCCACATGAAAATGTACTGTAAAGCAATTTAATTGCAGTCCTCTACCTCCAGATGAGGATAAATATAAATCAGATTTTGATGGAGGAAAAAAAAAAGAGCAGAAAAAAAGTTTTAAAAATCCTTTTAGAGTTTCTTCACTAAAATATCAGTCTTCTGGAGAAGCAGGAGTGAGTGGCTGTGTAGATTATTCAGCAAAACTCTTGAGAAAACAGCATTTTATTACAATCTAATACAAATGTCTGATATCAGAAATAATGCGTATACAGCATTATTTGAAATATTTACCTATTCAGGATATGGTCCAAGGTCCCAACAATAATTTCGTTAAAGACTTGCATCTTTTGCTATTACATAATCACAATAAGCCTCTGCTCTGCGGGCAACAAATTATTTTTGACCTGGTTTACCATTTGATTTATTAATATTAATAAGCCTAAAAACTCTTGAAGCCCCGGAACTTCCAGTTTTTTACTTAATGACCCCCACAGATTTTTGGTAAGGTTCAGTACAGACCTGATTCAACTTGATTGACCTGCCATATATTCTTACCATTAAGAGACTACCTGCATTTATATCCCCATCTTTCTGTTTTTTCCTTTACTATCTTAGTACATTTCAAAAGCGAAATTGTTTTTAAAAGGTGAGGTTTGTTGACAATCACAGGTTCTCTGTTATTTATTTTTAACTGTACTTAATAATTTTATTGTGAGAAAAATTAATTATAACTGCCTTTTCTGCTGAACTAGTTATCAGAGCAATTTGGTGTCAAAATGCCTTTGTGTTTGGTTTGTTTTTTTTTTTTAATTGGAACTTTCAGTGTGTTTTTAAGCAATAAACTCACTGATGTTCCTGTTAAAATCTCACCCTAAGCTCTCACCCACTAATACTTGCACAATATTTCCATGTTGTCTTATTTTTTCATTTGCTTAGGCCTTGTCTCTATGGAAATCTTGCCATCTCAAAAGATATTCATGAATTAGATCAGCCTGAAGGAAGGGCATGGTTTGAAGTTAGTGGGTGCGCACTGGTTGCAAATTCAAGTATATTTGTACCTTTTTCACTTTGAAATTAATTTGATCTGATAAAAAAAAAACAAAAACAAAAACAAACAAACAAAAAAATTTTTTCCCTTTGCAAGATTATGGAACGATGTATTCTGTTTAGGTCAAAAACATTGAAGGAGTACAGGAAAGTGTCCAAGCCTCCATGCCTCCATGGCCAAAGCAATGAATTGCTATGATTTTAAAATCTCAAGTGCCATCTGAGTATTTGGATCCTGTTGTATTTCAGCCCATTGCTCAGCTTTGTATGCATCACACCTTTCCCACCACAAATCTCAAAACACTTTAAGGTCTCTAACCATACTTCTTGTCCTAAGCCCTGACTCGTTTGACTCACAGCTCTTCGTACTTGGATTTATTAGCAAATTACTCATGAAGTAAACACACTGACTAACCGCATGCCTTTCTTCCTAGAGCAAGGTGTTACTCACTGTGGGTACAAAGAGCTCATGTGTTGACTAAGCTTAGAAGGTAAGTCTCTGGTTGAGCTAGGAGTGATGTTCTCACCTCCAACCTCTGCCCTAAGATTTGGATCTCTGTCCACGCAGTCCTCCATTAGTATCATTACATGGCAGAGATGTATAGCGAAGGGAGAGCTTTATGCAGATGATGAGAACTGGAAGAGCATTCGTACAGTCTGGAAAGGAGAGCGAACCACAGACAAGCAGTGATGGCCCTGCCACCTCCAACTGAAGACTGTCAAGGATTTTGTCCTTCATGCTGCCGTCTTAAACCCTAACTTCTTCTAGGTGTCATTCTGTTGCCTTGGACAACTGGCACAAGGGGTGAATTTGGACCTTTGATTTACTTCTTTTTTAAAGATAAACTCCAACATTCATCGGCAACAGACTTCAGCTCTCCAAATCAACATGGAATCTGCTCTTTGAAGCTTCTCTTTAACTTTTCCTAAAAGCAACAACAAAAAATAATCTGCTACAGAGCAGGCACAATGTATAGTCCTTCCAAATCCTGAACTTCTGTGTAAATATTTTCCCAGCTCATCTCTTCCTTTGAACATGACTCAGTGGCAGAGCTGCAGCTCAGCATTTTGCAGCAAGGCTCAAGAAGGGTTGCTCTCTTGTCCTAAGAGCCAATTTCTCTAATTGCTTTTTCATTTGTTTGTTTGTTTCCTAATACCAACAAGCAGTTTTTCGTCTTAGATGTCTTAGATATCCAAAAGGGCTGCTGATGAATTTCAAGGTCATTTGACTTTCATTTATCCTTTGGAGAGATAGTTCTGCTGCTCTAATTCTTTATTTTTAACGACAAGAAGAAACAGCATTAATAGAAGACACAAGCCTGCAACACAAGGAAGAATCAGTAAACATAATTATACAGGAACTGTATTTATAAAAATATCCTCTGCCTCTGCCCTCATTACAGGTTCAACAAGACTTCAAGTACAGCTGTGTGGGGAAGGGGGGAGGAAGATAAAGTCATTTTCCTTTGCCAGGTGAAGGTCATTTGGAGAGGTCTGATCTTTTTTTTATTGCTATACTTTATTTTGTACAATTACTTCTGTACAGCAGCTGTTGTGATTGTATTTAAATGTGAGTGCGCACTTGGTCACCAACAAACAATGTCCTATTTATTGGTTTGGGGTTTTGGTTTGTTTTGGGTTTTTTTTCCTTCCACTTAATTTAACTTAATTTATAATTCAGTGGTGCAAAACATAATCTTTTATATTTCTATTTCCTATACAAGCTACCTGTTTTACATGAGTCTATGAAGATAATGACCACATTTGATCAAGCATTTCACGGCAATAAAATCTATGTTGATTTAACCCTGATTTGTCTGGTGCTTGAAAATAATTTTCATCTCTGGATAAATAAGAACAACAAACCTGGCTAGGAACCAGATCTGCAGCACTGCGGGACATAGGACTTCCATCCAGTAGGTAAGACACACAAAGCAGAGGAACAGCAGTAGTACTATTCCCATATTACAGGGAATCATAGAATCATAGAATCAGTGAGGTTGGAAGGGACCTTTAAGAGCATCAAGTCCAACCATTAACCTACCCTGACAAAAACCACTTCTAAACCATCTCCCCAAGTACCACATCTACCCTTTTTTTAAACACCTCCAGGGATGGGGAATCCACCCCCTCCCTGGGCTGCCTATTCCAATGGTTAATAACCCTTTCAGTGAAAAAGTGTTTCCTAATATCCAGTCTAAACCTCCCGTGGCATAACTTGAACCCATTTCCTCTCATCCTATGACTTGTCACCAGGGAGAAGAGGTCAGCCCCCACCTCTGTACAACCTCCTTTCAGGTAGTTGTAGAGGGTGATAAGGTGATAAGGGAAGATTGGCTTATATAGATATTAAAGGTGGGATTCATCCCACCTAATTGTAGCTATATTAAATAGTTATTTCATCTAGAATCTTTTAACCAGATTTCATTCTTGTTGTTTCAAGACAAAGATAAAATGCAAGGCAATTTATAGAGTCCTAAAGCAGGAATCGAAGCTAGATGGAATAATTTACATTCGATTAATCTCTCTCAGTTGACCACAGGGTAAAAGTGGCAGGGATCCTAGTCCCTATCCATTGACAACGGACGCAACCTACAAAACTAGATAACCTGGAACGCTTAATATTTAGATGACCAGACTAAATCAAGATGTATGCCCTCAGAAGTGCCGTGCCCACAGTTGCATAAAAAGGCTGTGACAACGATGGCAATCAGATCCATACCTCCACAGTCTCAAAGTAATTCTTTAATCTTCTCCCTGCAAGCTTACAATAGTTCATTTCCAAACCCTACTTCAGCCAAGGGTCTAGGTTAATTGCCAATGCTCCCCCTCCAGATTTTGATCCCAGTGTTGTGGCACAAGGTTTGACTCTTCCCAGGCAGAAACAATAAGAGTGAAAACAAAAAGTCTTTGGATGTAAATAGGATCCTCTTTCAGGTATGACCTGAAGCAATTCTAGCTTAGATATTTAGCCAAACTTTCCAAAACAAATGGATCTGAAAAGTTTTACTGAAAAAAAAAAAAAATCAAAAAGGATTTTTTTTTTTTTAGGAAATTTCCTAGACATACTCTTTCAAAACTGTCTGGGAACCTGATGACAACCCTTCTTTTTGTATTGTTTCAGTGCTTGCAGAAATGGCTTTATGAGTAATTCGAGACAATGACACACCAAGGGCAAAGCTGCAATGGCAGAAACTTCAGAAGGATTTCAGCTGAAAAAGGAAATGGTTCAGGAGGCAGTTTCCACATGTTTAAATTTGGTTACCCAACCCTCACCTCTGTTCCCTAACAAATGAACTCTTGCTAATTAATATTACCCCTCTAATCTTCTGGGAAATAGAATTTCCCAGGTGCTATAGTGAATTTCTCTGATCAGTTCTGTTTGTGCTCTTCTCCAAAGTCAGGGGAAACGCAACTGTGACAAATTCATCAGTATTTTAAATACAGTCACATGAGAGGTTGCCTCTCCTATCCCTCTTCACTTTGGTGTGTAAATTTTCCCCTCGCTCCATCAAAACAAAAAGAAGACAAATCTGCTGAGATTTACAGAAGTGCAGTGCCAAAATACATGTCAATGTGCACAAGTAGCCTCTAATTTGTAGACACTGTGACGTACAAGGAGATGTAAAGGAAAAAGTAATAGGGAAAAAAAATAAATCCATCCCTATCACATTTTGAATGCAAACTGCATATAGAGACTTTGGGCAAATTTGCAGTCAAAGGAAATGACCAGGCAAAAAAAGGGACCAAATCTGTAAAATGCTGAGTGTCCTGAACTCCCAGAATCAGAAGAATTGGTGAGGTATGTATGGTAATATTTGTCCACATGTTCAGAAACAGAACACCCACTTATGTCAGAGAGGTTGAGTGTCCACTTATATTTTGCTGGAAAACACAGTTTAGGTTCCAGGAAGGCATCAGAAGGCAAATCTAACAAAACGTCTAGCCTCTCAATCGCTATTTACGTTCACCTTCCTGTAGAAAGGGCATAAACAAGAAATCAGTGGGAACTTTGAGCCTTAATGGAAATTGTTATTGCTCTGGGCAAAGGTTTATGGTGGTGGGTTTTTTTTAATGGAAAGACGTTTGAATTAAAGATATTCAAATGATATATAATGATATAAGGACATGGGTTTATTGGAGCGGGTCCAGAAGATGGCCACAAAGATGATCAGAGGGTTGGAGCACCTCACCTATGAGGAGAGGCTGAGAGAGTTGGGGTTGTACAGCCTGGGGAAGAGAAGGCTCCAGGGAGACCTTCTAGCAGCTTTCCAGAATCTGAAGGGCACCTACAGGAAAGCTGGAGAGGGACTTTTTAAAAGGGCCCATAGTGATAGGACGAGGGGGAATGGCTTCAAACTGGAAGAGGGGAGATTTAGATTTTAAATTTAAATTTTTCACTCTGAGGGTGGTGAGGCCCAGAGAAGCTGTGGATGCCCCATCTCTGGAGGTGTTCAAGGCCAGGCTGGATGGGGCTTTGAGCAATCTGGTCTGGTGGGACGTGTCCCTGTCCACGGCAGGGGGGTCGGAACGAGATGATCTTTAGGGTCCCTTCCAACCTAAACCATTCTGTGATTCTACGATTCTATATATAAATGCAGTTTCTGAAGCAACTCAAAATAACCTGCTTTTGGAGGAAGTATTACCAGGATTACACTACAGCATGGGACAGAGTTCTGCTCATTCAGGATCTAGCACACTAGGCAGACCCACACAAAGACAATCAAGACATAGTTCATAGTTTGCTGTCATTTTATACCAACAGACACACTGGGGGCATGATTCAGTCACCCACATATAAGCATCAGGTGACATTTTAGACAGCCTTATCTATCTTGCCTGGCTTCCCACTGCTTCTCCAGGAGGATCAAGGTCTCTCACAGCTTCATTGAATCTGTCAATTCCTTGTGTATATACTCAAGGAAACCCAAAATAGTACTAAACATCATCTTTCAGCAAACATACATGTACAGTACAGTCCACACAGACAGCCTAAACGCACAGTAGTACCATTTTGATTCAGTTGCCCACACATAGGCATCTGCTGCCATTTCAGTGGCCCAGAAGCATTCTGCTTGGTGTCCATCTACCAATCCAGAAGAGAAAGTGCTTCCCACAGGTCCCCGTGGATCCATCTTAGCAATGTATATAAATACCTGAGGGTGGGAGTAAACAAGACAGAACCAGTCTGTTCAGTAATGTCCAGTGACAGCACAACAGGTGATTGGCACAAATTAAACATAAGAAAAACTTTTTTTACTGTGAATTTATTTCAACTCCAGACTAGGTAGCTCAGAGAGGTTGTGGAGTCTCCATCCTTGAAGATACTTGAAGACTGACAGGACGTGGCCCTGAGCAACATGCTCAAGGTGACTCTGCTTTGAGACAGGTAGGTGGACTAAATAATCTTGAGGTTCCCTTTCCAACCTCAGCTATTCTGTGATCCTGTGAACTCTTTGGGCTCAGTTCGGTTAACCACACACAGGACCAAGCAGCTTTTGAGATAAATAAGGTAACCTGTCCGGTCTGTATGCACTTTTGCAGGGAGGATGTATGTCACATTTTCCAGCCTCACTCTGATTCCTTAGATACTCCAGTCCATAAATGCATGAAACTGTGAAAAGAGCACCTGCCTTGTGTCTGTTTTAGTTGTGTACTGGTACCTGTGCCAATACAGCCAATGTACTGGTGGTACATACACAAACAGCTTCATCACCTTATGAAACTCAACTTCTGCCTCTAAAGCTTTGGACTGGTCCTATGGATGAGTTCTATTTCTATTACTGCCCAGAGCCACCTACTTTTCATGTTTGGGTGTTTTTTTTTTATTAATTAATGCATTTAACACAAATATTAATGAACCACTCTGGGCCATCATTATGGCCAGCTAAATTAAGGAGTTATCAAAGCACTGAGCCTTTGCCAATTAATATACAGTGTGAATCCAGCAACAAAACTACACAGTAAATTAGGAATGGTCAGTAGAGAGCATATTAGTGGAACGGGACGCTCTGTGAATAAGCTTCTGGAAGTATGCCAAGATGTTATCGCCTTATTTGTCAAATTTGGATCTGGGAAAGAAGTGGGAAAACTTTCCCTTGAAAATTGCCCATGATGTGAAAATAAAAATGAAAGACAAACAAGCAACCCTTTATTCACTGGAAAAAAGAAAAAAGGTTAAACAATGAACTAGGGAAACAGTTTAAAAAAAGTAATAATTATTGTGATTCAGATTGAAAGAGATAAGGATGAAATTTCTTTCCTTTACTCCTGTTTAATAAAACTGAAAGCAGAATTGCTGTGCAACAAGATCAATTTTGAAAACTGCATCAGAAGAATATAATGTTTGCGGTGGCACCAAGTGTTTTGAGCAAGGAAAAAAAACTATGGCTGCTTAATGAGCAAAGTACAGTATGGTAGCAGAAGGTTCTGTGGATCCAATCTTGTAATTAAGGAGCAGAATGAAGAGGGATATGACTGACCTTTGCCTACTTTTCATTGTTACTGAAGCATTAGTTTTAAACTGTCTTTAATCTGACTTTAAATGTGAGCCCCTTGACAAAACCACAGCTTCCCACAGGTCTCTAATTTCAGACATAGAAGTCGGGTATCTGTTTAGACCGGTTGTTTAGAGCATCTTCATTGACCGTAGAGGAAGCCTGGCTTAACTAAATACCTAACTTTTAAGTAAAAAGAAAAAAACTTTTAACCCACCTTTAGTCAAAATTAAGAGAGAAACTTTTAACAGCCATTAGTTCATCTCAGAATTGAAGTGCTGCCCCTGAAGAAAGAGTTGTAGCAATCTTCTCTGTAGTCCACCCTGTCCTCCAGTTTTACAGGTTCAATTCATCCAACAGACTGGATGATGCTTTGAATTGCAGCTAGTAAGTGATATTACAGCCTCTGCTCCAGATTCATGACTGTTATTAACCTGCTTAGCTAGACTCAAGATTGTTGTCTTGAGAAAAAAAAGAATCAGATCACCTCAAAAATGGCTGTTGCATAGACATATACAAGAATCCGCACATGAAGAATATTCCTCATGGCAACCACCAAGCTCATAGCAAAACTACACCAGGGGGAAACCAAGCAATCCCAGATGAAGTTCCGATTCATTTTTTTGGTTGGTTGGGGTTTTTCATTAGTGCTCCTAAACAGTGCCTGGGCTGTTCTCTGATTCTGAGACCAACTGTCATGGTCTGGCCATACCTGTACAATTAAACTTTCGAAGATTCCAAAATATAGTAGCCACATTCGAACCAGTAGCCAGAAACCAAACAGGGAATGGTCCCTTAGCCTGTGCTGAAAAGGTGTTTCCACCAAATAACCAAGGAAGTGATGGGTTTCCTGTCATGTGTTTTCTTCACACTGGATGCCTTTCTCCAAGACACAGGCAGCAGGACCAGATGATCTAGATGGCCTTTCAGCTATTTCAAGCAACAAAAAAGGTATTTGGGGCAGTTAATATATTTCAGTCTGTATTTATTGGTAAATATATTTGGAGTTCTGTGCACTTTTTTTTTTTTTTTATTAATTGCCTGCCAAAATTTTAGCTGGATTCTTTTCAGTACTGATTCAGTTAGGATGGTAGGAGGTGATTTTGACTACCCAATTTCAGCTGCTACATGTACCTTCTAGGATGCGTCTCTCAGGAGTCTGTGATCTTGGATTTCATAAGTAGCTTCTTGCCACTTGCCTGCTCCTTTAGAGTAATTGATTATGTTTCGTTATATAAAATGTTCATATCAGTCACCTCAGACACATAGATAATCTCAAACTTTGTGCAAAGTGCAGTAAAGACAGCCTGTCCTGAGGAAGATCATAAAGGATGGAATCATAAAATCATAGAATGATTTGGGTTGGAAGGGACCTTTAAAGGCCATCTAGTCCAACCCCCCTGACATGAGCAGAGATATTTTCAACTAGACCAGGTTGCTCAGAGCCCTTTCCAATTTGACCTTGAAGGTTTCCAGGGATGGGGCATCCACCACCTGTCTGGGCAACCTGGGCCAGTGTTTCAGCACCCTTATCATAAAAAAATTCTTCTTCAGATCTAGTTTGAATTTACCTTCTTTTAGTTTAAAGCCATTACCCCTTGTCCCATTGCAACAAGCCCTACTAAAATGTCTGTCACGATCTTTCTTATAAGCCCCCTTTAAGTATTGAAAGGCCACAACAAGGTCTCCCCAGAGCCTTCTCTTCTCCAGGCTGAACAACCCCAACTCTCTCAGCCTGTCCTCATAGGAGAGGTTCTCCAGCCCTCTGATTATTTTTTTGACCCTCCTCTGGATGCGCTCCAACAAGTCCATGTCCTTCTTCTGTTGGGCGCTCCAAAGCTGGACACAGCACTGCAGATGGGGTCTCACAAGAGCAGAGCAGAGGGGCAGAATCCCCTCCCTTGCCCTGCTGGCCACACTGCTTTTGATGCAACCCAGGATATGGCTGGCCTTCTGGACTGTGAGTGCACATTACCAGCCCATGTTCAACTTTCTGTCCCCCAGTACCCTCCAAGTCCTTCTTGGCAGGGCTGTTCTCAATCCCTTCATCCCCCCAACCCACATTCAGGATCCTGCACTTGGCTTTGTTGAATCTCATGAGATTCACATGGGCCCACTTCTCAAGCCTGTCCAGGTCCCTCTGGATGGCATCCCGTCCCTCAGCTGTGTCAACTGCACCAGTCAGCTTGGTGTCATCTGCAAACCTGCTGAGGGTGCACTCAATTCCACTAAGTCATTGAGGAAGATATTGAACAGTACCAGTCCCAGTACAGACCCCTGAGGGGCACCACTTGTCACCTATCTCCATCTGGACATTGAGCTGTTGACCACTACCCTCTGGATACGACCATCTAAACAATTCCCCATCCACCGAACACTCCACCCATCAAATCTATCTGTCTCCAATTTAGAGAGAAGGATGTTGTGTGGGATGTGCCAAAGGCCTTACAGAAATCCAGATAGACAACATCTGTAGGTCTTCCTTGTCCACTGCTGTAGTCACTCCATCACAGAAGGCCACTGAGTTGGTCAGGCAAGACCTTGGTGAAGCGATGCTGGCTGTCTTGAATCACCTCCCTGCCCTCCATGTGCATTAGCATAGCTTCTAGGAGGATCTGTTCCACGATCTTCCCAGGCACAGAGGTGAGGCTGACAGGTCAATAGTCCCCAGGGTTCACTAAAAACTTTCCATAAAATGCCTGCGCATATTTCAGATCAGACAAATGTGCCAGTGCAACTATCAATCAAGACTATTCGTTAAGAGGGCCAAATATGATGCCAAAGACAGAAACAGCCAATGACTCATTAGATTTTGAAGTAAGCTACAGATATCTTATTATTTTATAATGCTAAAAAAAGTGTTGCAGAATTATGATGTGGATCTCTTGTAGGTCCTACGTCATATCTATCAGCCCCATACTTCAGGGCTTCTGACCAGGATCACAGGAAAACTCAAGGGGTGGCCATACCCAGGCTCCAAGGTGGTCATGCGAAAGGCTGCATCTACTCTAACTGCTAACTGACCCCAAGATCACCATAAAAGAGTTCCACCTCATAGATAAACTCAACATGTATATTATTCAAGTGGTAATGATGATTGCCAAGCAAGCTGATCCGTTTAACAAACTAATCTAAATAATCATAATAATCATAATGATAAAAATAAAATAAAATCAGGCTTATTCCAAAATGCTAAAGATTTCTTCTAAATTTAGTTGCACTCTAATAATTCTTAGGATGAGAAACGGAAGTCTAATTCACTGAACAATATCTAAAGATAATTATATAAAATGTGTCTATTATTTACAATGGGGAACAATGTGCTGCCTTTTATCTCCTCTAAATGCCAGTTCAACAGAAACCTCCTAGTTTCTTGCTTTCACCTAGTTACAGAATACCCCAAAAGAGAGATAATTTCTTGTTTTCCAATATCACACTACATCCTTGACTTCTAGTACTCAGTACCTTCAGGCTATCCTAATGACCCTATTTGGCCTTCACTTGAGTCAATAACAAAATCCTTGTGGACTGTAGTAGGACCAGGATATTAGCAATATTTTTGCCCCTTATTCTATAGGATTTCTTCTTATACTCCTGCTAAATGCGAAGTTTGCAGAGTGATGCAGCATGAATTTTTCCCTTCAGAAGAGGTGGTTACATCCACACTGCACAATAGGAAAGGTCTCTGACTTGTGCTATGCCTTTTTCCCCCATGCCTGGCACGCTGCTAGTTAGTCCAAGCCAAAACTTTGCCAGGAGCTGCTCTAGCAGTGTATGAGTATGGGAAATTGGTAAAGACTGCAGGGCAGTAATCAAGCTGTTCACTGTTTTACTATTCCTTCATGATTCCCCAAAATTCCCATTCTCAAAAATAACAACAAAACTGGGTTCTCTTCAGCCTCCAGAAACCCAAGTAACCATTCGCAAACATCTCCTGTCCCACCAAAAATCCCGTCCTACAACTGCACTGTACATCCGCTACACAGCTGAGCAGCATTCAGCCTGCTTCTTGGAGGAATACCATGTTTCATATGAGTCCAGATATAATTACTGATCTACAAATTCCAATTTGTAGCTCTCATAAATTTTAGATGGATATGCATTATGCGCACAGAGTTTTCATGAGGATTTTTTTCTGTACTTCAGTTTTTGCTCTGCGAAGAATGTATAAGATCAGTATAAGCAGATGTTCTGATTTCATGCTCACGTTGAGGGAACACAGTGGCACAAGGAGTGGACATGTTTCACAATCTTTTTCAGGTGGTATCTTATTTCTCACTACTATCTAACACCTGTTTGTTTTCAATACTGTATTTGAAATCACAGAAAGCCACTCTTCATTTGACTTCTAGGTTCACAAAACTTCAAGACCAAGAAAAAAATATCCTGTTTGTTAGGTAAAATTTAAAGTTAAAAGCGTGTCCAGGTTTTGCTCTATACACATGAGTATATGGAAGAAGATTATAAAAGTGAGTATCCATCCAATGTGAGAACAGTATCAAACCAGACCAGCAGATAACAAGTGGTATGAATAAGAACAGAGGAATGAATTCATCTGTTGTTATTCAATATCTTAGAATATGACAAATTGAGGAGTTTTCAAAGAAATTATCAGCCTACTGGAAAATATTTCTTTTTTTATAACTTGGTGAAGCATAGAAGATAATTTATTGCTAAAATTTTAAAAATATGAACAGAAAAATCCACATAATTAGATGCTTAACAGTCTGGCACCAGTTCTGTTCCCACTAATGAATTATTTGACTGAGCAGTCAATTAATAAAAAAATTAAAGGAGGATAATATAATTAATACTAATCGATATGAGTTTACAGAAAATAGATGTTGTCAAATGAACTTGGTTTTGTTCCTTTTAATGAGATTACAAATTTGATTGACTTCTAGAGCAGATTTAACTTGCAACCACAGGGTTGCTGATTACAATTATAACAATTAGACAAAATACTAAATGCATTAAGTGGATCTAAAGCTATCTATTTGAACCTGAAATGGATGAAGAAGAAAGAATAATGACTGAGCATGTAAATTCCTAATAGAGTTTCAGGTTTCAATTCCTACCCTGACATTACTTTATATTCTCATCAATGAGACTGTGTAACATCAACATCATTGGTGATAACGTTTGCGAGCGACTGGAAGATTGCGGGAAAACTGATGAAGGGGAAAAATGTACTATGATCCGGATTGTTCAATAAACTGGATGCCAGCAAACAGCGTATTAACAGACTGAAAAGGAATTTGTATATCTAAGAAGAAAATACATACATACCTTTTCCCTATGAGATGGTGGACTCTGTTCTGGAAAGCAGTGACTCTGAAAGGCGATTGTTGTTCATAGGTGACAATCCACTAGTTATGAGCTTGAACTTGAGGGCAGAAGGGCGAGAGTGTCTTGTGTCTAATAAACAGATATGATCATAGAATCATAGAATAGAATCATAAAATTGCTGAGGTTGGAAGGGACCTTTAAGAGCATCAAGTCCAACCATTAACCTACCCTGACAAAAACCGCTTCTAAACCATCTCCCCAAGTACCACATCTGCCCTTTTTTTAAACACCTCCAGGGATGGCGAATCCACCACCTCCCTGGGCAGCCTATTCCAATGGTTAATAACCCTTTCAGTGAAAAAGTGTTTCCTAATATCCAATCTAAACCTCCCCTGACATAACTTGAACCCATTTCCTCTCATCCTATCACTTGTCACCAGGGAGGTCAGCCCCCACCTCTGTACAACCTCCTTTCAGGTAGTTGTAGAGGGTGACAAGGTCTCTCCTCAGCCTCCTCCAGGCTAAACACCCCCAGTTCCCTCAGTCGTTCCTCATAAGATTTGTCCTCCAGACCCCTCACCAGCTTTGTAGCCCTTCTCTGGACATGCTCCAACACCTCAGTGTCCTTCTTGTAGTGAGGGGTCCAACACTGAACACAGTACTCGAGGTGGGGCTTCACCAGTGCCGAGTACAGGGGGATGATCACTGCCTCAGTCCTGCTGGCCACACTATTCCTGACGCAGGCCAGGATGCTGTTGGCATTCTTGGCCACCTGGGCACACTGCAGGCTCGTATTCAGGTGTCCACCAACACCCCCAGGTCCTTTTCTGCTGGGCAGCTTTCCAGCCACTCCACTCCAATCCTGTAGCACTGCATGGGGTTGTTGATGTACTTATTCATTAAGGTCACGTTGCATCTGTCATAGATGTAAAGCAATGACAGGTGGAATATTATGCTCCTTTCTGGTATGTCCCTTTCAAGAAAGCTGTTGGTGAACTGAGTAAAGTGATGTGACGTCACTCATGTCACGCATTGTCTGAAAGTTTGCAGAAAATGACCCGGGGGTCCTGGTGGACACCAAGTTGAACATGAGCCAAAAATGTGCTCTTCCCACAAAGGCGGTAATATGGTACCCTGGGCTGTATTAGAAGGAGTGTTGGAAGTAGGTTGGACGTGATCATTCTTCTCTACTCAGCACAGGTGAGGTCACACCTGGAGTACTGTGGCCAGTTCTGAGCTCCTCAGTACAAGAGAGATGTAGACATACTGAAAAGAGTCCAATGAAGGGCCACTGAGGTGATCAAGACACTGGAGCATCTCTCATGGGGAAAGGATGGAAGAGTTGGGACAGATTAGCCTTGAGGAGAGAAGGCTCAGGGGGGACTTTGACAATGTATATAAATACCTGAAGGGAGGGTGCAAAGGGGATGAACCAGACTCTTTTCAGTGGTGCCCGGTCCCAGGATCAGAGCCTGTGGGCACACACTGAAACACAGGAGGTTCCCTCTGAACATCAGGAAATGCATTTTTACAAATGTGAACAAAATATTTAATTTCAGAGCTGTTAAAATGATTCGTTTACCCTTGTTCGTTCCTATGCCTTTTCGGCAGGAGGCACTGAGTTTTTATTGTGCTTGTGCATTTATAATAACGAAAGCAATTATACACAATTACCTTAGGATTACAAGTCTAGATTGCGTGTTTATGTTAATATTAATATCGTATTCTATCACTAGAAAGAATATTGCATGGAAAGCAGTGAGGATGCAGTTAACCTAATTCAAACAGGTTTGTACCTAAATTTTTAGACTATATCTGAACTATGTGCCATGAGTCTAACTGGCACAGAACAGCTTGTGTCTGTATTATCAAAGCCACTCTCTAAACCAGGAAAGTTGAGCGTCCAGAAATGTTCCGGCACTGTTTCATTTATTAATGTAGAGGGAAGGGAAGGGAAGGGAAGGGAAGGGAAGGGAAGGGAAGGGAAGGGAAGGGAAGGGAAGGGAAGGGAAGGGAAGGGAAGGGAAGGGAAGGGAAGGGAAGGGAAGGGAAGGGAAGGGAAGGGAAGGGAAGGGAAGGGAAGGGAAGGGAAGGGAAGGGAAGGGAAGGGAAGGGAAGGGAAGGGAAGGGAAGGGAAGGGAAGGGAAGGGAAGGGAAGGGAAGGGAAGGGAAGGGAAGGGAAGGGAAGGGAAGGGAAGGGAAGGGAAGGGAAGGGAAGGGAAGGGAAGGGAAGGGAAGGGAAGGGAAGGGAAGGGAAGGGAAGGGAAGGGAAGGGAAGGGAAGGGACTTAAACTCCCTTGAAACCACAGTTAATGAGAATTTTAAGTTAGGACCCTGCTATTACTTGGTCTGAAGTCCCTGATGGCCACAGTGCAGTCAGTATAGGAGCAAACCAAAGGGAGCATTCAGAGAATGATGTGACTCTGGATATATTATAAGCAATTTTGGGAGCCTGAAATATGCTTCCCCTATAGATACAGTTTGCTGACTTTGGTATGTCTCCTTTCATGTACCCAGAATTTTTTAACTCCCTAAAGCATTGCCTACAGTCATATTATCTGAGCACCTATTGCCAGAAAGTAAGTGAAGAGAGTGGAGGAATTAAAAAGTGAGGGAGGGTGATACTGGAGAAAAAAAAAAAATATTCTCAAATCAGCTACAGGACAGGTCTTAATTTTTCTTCTCTTTCTTTAAAACTGACTAACTCTCTCCTGCCATGAAATTTAACTTCTGTGTCTTAGGAATGGATAATTCACTCTACAGGCACTGTCCTAAAATGTGAAGAGTGAATTTCCTTATATAAATATAACTGAAACCTTGTTTTTCAGTCAAATCACATACAAACAGTTTCTAGCCACATAAATACAGCTGAATTAAATGAACAAAAATGGAATGTCCTAACTTTTGTGATATTAAACATTCAGTAAAACTGAGACCCCCCTTTAATGGCTGCAGTTTGCCTGTTCTTGATTATGTGACTCTTTGTTTAAGTACAGGGTCTTTTATTTAGGAATGGGAATAATGAAGAAATAAAAAGTATATGCTTTATTCAGATGAATGAGCCAGTTCCAAATTTAAGTGTCAATATCTCAGCTGAGGAAACTGAAAGATATCCTTATACATTTAGTTTAAATTTTTTAAGGAAACAAGTTTAGCAACTTTTCTGCTTGTTTTCTTTGGCTTCTAGGAGGAAGAGGTTTTTAGAAAGGATTAATTCACTTTCAAAAGGGGGATGGGGAGAGGAAGGCTAACCCTGCAGCTGTGACAGCAGCTCTTGGGACTCCCCAGACTCCCCTTTGTGTTACAAAGAATAAATCACCCAGTGGTAGATCGTGCATAAAGGCTTCAGTTTAACGTTGCATCACCTAACTCCTACTTTTCCTGTCAGTCATGGAAAGCCATGAAGTTAGCACTCAGGATTCCTATTCAAAGGGCAAAAGCACTTTGGGGTCCTAAGACAAGGAGATGCAACCCAGCAACATGGAGCAATCCAAGCTCATAGGAAGGGACAGTAAGACATGAGCAAGACTTTGCACTCTCTGTCTTAGGGACCCAAGCACTCACTTGAAGTTCACTACCCTTGTCTTAAGTTGACCTCCTACACCAGATCAAAATAAAGATTAAGAAGTGATGGTGTGAGAGAAAAGGCCTGAAACACTTCATTCTTAGCCTGGGAGATCTGATTGTCATTCCTGCTCCGGCGAGTTTGGAGTATGTAGAACAGTTCTGAAGAGGAGATGCCAAAGCTGTATCAAGATGTTTGGTGAGGCATCCCATCACATTGCCTCAAGGTCCAGGTCCTTGTTGACATCACGCACCCAGGTTTCTTGTGAAAAAGCAGGCAGTACAGAGGGATAAAACACCGAGACATGAGTAGGATATATAATTAAACTTTGGTACCAGAATACTGAGTTCTCCTCAGTATAGTAATACAGACAACACTTGGAGGGGTTCCCTTTTCCAAACAGCCCACAGGCTGCAGGAGGCTTGGCCTGGAAGAACTAGATCGGGAAAAAACGGAGATGAGCCAACAATGTGTACTCACAGCCCATTAGCCAAATGTATCCTGGGCTGCATAAACTGGGATTCCTGCTGTCAAAGATGGGTGGCCAGGTGAGTACCACAGATAGATGACATCGGAGTTCTTTTTTTTATCATGGTTAGATAAATCATTGTGTTCGGTTTTGGGCCCCTCACTACAAGAAGGACATTGAGGTGCTGGAGCATGTCCAGAGAAGGGCAACGGAGCTGGTGAGGGGTCTGGAGCACAAGTCTGACAAAGAGCAGCTGAGGGAACTGAGGTGGTTTAGCCTGGAGAAAAGGAGGCTGAGGGGAGACCTTATGACTCTCTACAACTCCCTGAAAGGAGGGTGTAGCGAGGTGGGGGTCAGTCTCTTCTCCCATGTAACAAGCGATAGGACAAGAGGAAACAGCCTCAAGTTGTGCCAGGGGAGGTTTAATATTGGATATTAGGAAAAATTTTTTCACCCAAAAGGTTAGCAAGCATTGGAAGAGGCTGCCCAGTGAAATGGTGGAGTTCCCATCCGTGAGGGTATTAAAAGATGTGTAGACATGGTGCTGAAGGACCTGGTTTAGTGCTGGACTTAGCAGTGTTAGGTTAACAGTTGGGCTCAATGATCTTAAAGGTCTTTTCCAACCTAAATTATTCTATGATTCTATGAAATCTAAACATTTAATTGGTTCTCCAAATAGAGGATAGACTTCTGCTCAACATGACTATCTTTTAGACTGTATGAGCGTGGCTTTACTGGCTATGAGTGGATATTTGTTATTACTAGCTCAAAACAAAATGTGATGTTTTGTATCACGCTGTTTAATTTGTACCTATCTATCTGTTTATTCATATTTGAGAATACTCTCATCCTAAAAAAAAAAAAAGCACAACTTGCTGAGATGTTGTTTTAAAATTTCTTCTCTACCCACCTACTCTCTTCTTTTAAGTTTCCTCCTCTCTGCAATTTTCCAACCATTTGATGATTTTATAGTTGGTGCCAAAAATAAATAGCACAATGTCCTCTCTCTCAACTGGAAATATTTACCAAGGGTATCTTCAGTGTCTCCTTGTGGTAAGGACTGTGATTTCCACAGGGTTCTGTCCGATTGTCCTAAACTCCTTGCTGTCATCCGTCTCTAGCAATTCTTCCCCTCTGCTCTGCTCTGATGAGACCCCACATGGAGTACTGCATCCAGCTCTGGAGCCCCCAATATAGGAAAGACATGGACCTGTTGGAGCGGGTCCAGAGGAGGCCACAAAGATGATCAGAGGGTTGGAGCCCCTCTGCCATGAGGAGAGGCTGAGAGAGTTGGGGTTGTTCAGCCTGGAGAAGAGAAGGCTCCAGGGAGACCTTCTAGCAGCTTTCCAGTATCTGAAGGGTGTCTACAGAAAAGCTGGAGAGGGACTTTTTACAAGGGCATGTAGTGATAGGACATGGGGGAATGGCTTCAAACTGGAAGAGGGGAGATTTAGATTAGATATTAGAAAGAAATTTTTCACTCTAAAGGTCATGAGGCTCTAGCACAGGTTGCCCAGGGAAGTTGTGGAAGCTCCATCCCTGGAGGTGTTCAAGGCCAAGCTGGATGGGGTTTTGAGTAACCTGGTCTTGTGGAGGTCTCCCTGCCCATGGCAGGGGGGTTGGAACGAGATGTTCTTTAAGGTCCCTTCCAACCTAAACCATTCTATGATCTCAAAAGACCCAGATGCAGAGGGGAAAGACAAAGAGAAAACCACAAAGCAAAGGCAGCAGAAATGCCCTTCTGAAAACCGACTAAATATCTTCAAACATACTATGAACAATCTACTGGCAGGACTCCAGTCTTACTAGCAAAAAAACTGAGAGAGAGACAAAGGCAACAAGCCAGCTGGTGAAGTTTCTGTTCTGACTCTTTGGTTGATCACTCATTACTGAGCTTGTCTGAGCTACTGGGCTACTGAGCTTTTTGACTCTCTTCCTCTTGTACAAAAGCTCGGGAATCACAGGGAAGACCCTGCTAGCCTTCAGAAAGATATTTCTGTCCCTTTTTTTCACAGGTGGGTCATACTGATGACATGGTCACACCAGCCCTTTCTAGCCTGCGTGCTCCTATATGTGGTTATCAGGATGTTTCATAGCCTTTTTTAGGAAAGAAGTTTCAGATTGTGTTACTGTTTCTGCCCTGTCCTCCCTTGCTGCAAGTAGTGGCACGAGGAGGTTGGCAGCCCCAGGGCTGTGGGAGGTGGGTCCTGATGCCCAGGAGTGACTCCTTCACCCTGATCCTGGCTTTGGGAGCAGCTTGAAAGGGGCTGTGGCAAAGGGTGTCCTAGGGAGGCCACCACTGATTGGAAAGCCCTCAGCTCTTCCCCACAGGGTTATTAAACGTGGCAAACTCTTTGAGCCTGTCCGTGGGAGCTCATCTACTGTGCCTGAGATTTTCTGGCTTGCTACAAACTGCTCCTGGCATCTGCAAGACCAGGCAGCAATGAGAGGGTTTGGTGATGTTCCTCCACAAAGAATGAGCACTGACACTTTTGGGAAAATGTAAAATGATGGGGACAGACTTTTTAGTAGGTCCTGTTGTGACAGGACAAGGGGTAATGGTGTTAAACCAAAGGAGGGGAGATTCAAACTAGATATGAGGAAGAAATCCTGGTGAAACCCTGGCCCAGGTTGCCAAGAGAGGAGGTGGCTGCCCCATCCCTGGAAACATTCAAGGCCAGGTTGGACAGGGTTCTGAGCAACCTGATCTAGTTGAAGATGTCCCTGCTCGTGGCGGGGAGGTGGACTAGATGGCCTTTAAAGGTCCCTTCCAACCCAAACCATTCTATGATTTATGATTCTATGAGAAACCCTGGTTATGTCTGCAGACGTAACAGGGAAAATAGATTTACCAGCAAACAAGATGGGAAGTTGGATTTATTTTAAGAGATGAGCCTTAGTATTATCCACATAGAGAAGGTATAAAATGCACATAAACCAAATGATTTTTGTAAATCCATGAATAATCAGGCAGTAATTTTTAAGCTACATTTTGAGATACCTGCAGTGTTACATGTTTTTTCCCCTGTGAATTAAAATGCAAAGAAACTTTTTAATAAAAAATACTGAATTCTGAAATACACGTGAGAACATATGGAAGAAAAGTGTGAGGGGAAAAAAAGCTATTTTGCAAGAAAAGATATCAAACGTGTCCAAAAAGACTGGAAATTTAGTTAGAACTGTCAGAAGCCTGCCTTTACACGAAGGCCTGCAACGAGCAGCAGAGGGCGCTGAGATAAATTGATTTATTTTAAACTCTAGCCAACAATACGGATTTGCTGGGAGTTGCATATAGAGGGGTATATAGTTTTATTATAGAGACCCACGCTGGATTTCAACCAGAGCAGGGTTGAAAGTCCTTTTCTGAATCAGGATCTTGACAAGGTGCATGCAAAGTTGGGAAAAAAAAAATTAATAATAATCCCGGAAACATCATGTGAAACGAGAGGCGCATAACTTGTTGAATTAAGATGGATTTCTTTTTTTTTTTTTTTTCCCCCCTGATTTCTCACCAAAGTGGCCATCACGGTATTGAAGGTCCCCTCCTTCCTAGGGCTATTAACAGACGTCTCGGGAGATGGTTGGGATATCTCACCTAAGCTACACACTGCGTTTAAAAGTGGGGGCTGAAAGATTTATTCTAATTATGGGGTAGTGGTTCAAACACTGAGGAAAAAAAAAAAAAATCGGTGTAAATAAGAACCTGCAGCTTTATCCTAACGGAGTAAACACTGATGTTAACATCATTTCTAGCAGAGGAAACGTTTGGTTGTTTGTAACCCCCCCAGCTATGGGTATCACCGGGGCGTGTTGGGTCGGGGAGGGGGGTGGGGGAGAAGGCAGCAGCTTTGGGAAGGGAACCCCCATCAGAGGGCGCCGCTGCCCCGCTCAACGCCGCTCCGCCGCCCGACTCCCCCCGCCGCGGGGCCACTGCCCGGCCGTGCTGCGGCTGGAGCGCCGGGGGGGGGGGGGGGGGGGGGCTTCCTCCGGCACGGGCAGGGCTATTAAAGGCATCCTTTTCTTATTATTATTATTATTATTTAAGCCAAAAAAAAAGAAAAACTCAAAAGTATATATTCCTTTGCAATTCCAGCTGCCAGGCTGAGCCTGCGATGCCCCTGCCCGGCTCCCCGCTAGAAAAGCCGGGGGGGGCGCTCCAAGAGATTGTAAAAGCACGTCCGAAAAACGCCCGTTTTCCCCCCATTATTTCTTTTTTTAATTTTTTTTTTTTTTAGCTTTGAAAGTATAGCTTGTCACGGTCATTTCTGAGTACGCCTCTCGCAATTTGGACCCGGGGTTTATCGCACGTTTCGGGTATAAATTGGTGCGGGTTTTCCTGTTCGAAATGGCTAAATTGGATTTAAAGAGGCTGCGGGGGTGGGAGGGGGGGCGCGAAACAAACACCAAAAAAAAAAAATAAAAAAAATGCGAAGAACCTTTGTTCGATTTCATTTCCTAAAAGATCACTGGAGACACGTTTGTCGTGGTTTGCGAGTGCAAGCGGAATGTAATAATAGTGGGACTTGAAAATAAGATTTTACTGTCTATACCATTCTGTCAGCAAAGAGCCAGTGGTCGTCAGATCTATTTTAGCTTCTTTTTTTTTTTTTTTTTTTTTCCTCCCCTCCTCTCCCCTCCCCCAGCACGTAGAGCATATTTAATTCAGGGTGCCGCGAAATTGCAGAGCATTAGCTGTCACGAAGCACATTCACTCTGCCCTGTGCCAGCCTTCCAGGACATGACTCAAAAGACTTGTAAGAAAAGTGATGGCAAACTGTCCTTTTATGAGCCTGGGATTTTTCTAAGAGGGCTAATTCAGATCTATAGGTGTAGGAGGTGGCTGCATGGATATCTTCGCACGTCCCCATTCGAACAGCATACACCCTTGCTACTTTTTTTCTTTTTCTTTTTTTTTTTTTTTTCCCCAGCATTTTTTACACTATTGCTTGGATTGAAATGATCTCTCCAACCCACTCGAAGATGTGCCCTTTTCTCCTCCTCCTCTGTGCAGCAGTGGCTGTGCTGAAAAAAAACCCAAAAAACAAAAAAAAACAAACCCACAACCACCCAAAAACCTCCTTCTTTACCACCTTCCAGCTAGATCGTTGTCCAGCTCCTGTTATATCTGCCTCTTATTTGGCTCTTGCCTTTTGAGGGTTGAGTTTTTAGAAGATGATGTACACTTTGAAAAGGGGGGGGGGGGGGGCTGCAGAAGCTGAGGGAAAAAAGGGTGAATTTCTCCTTTCTGCTTTAATTTGAGGCCAAAGCGAACAAAAAAAAAAAAAAAAAAAAAAAAAAGCCCACCCTTCCCACCAGCCAACCAAACACCACCAGAAGTGTCTCCTGATGAAGTTCTCCTCGTTTTCGAGCTTACATATATATAAAAGCGTCTTTCCCTGCAGGACCTTTGAAAGTAAAAAGGACACTGTGCACTTTCCCATAGGATCCCGTGTAGAACAACAAAGATTTGGAGGAACCTTATAGACAGAGCTTAAAATTTCCAGAGACGGGACCTTGAATTTAGAAACACCTTCTTTCTCTCTGTCTCTCTGCCTCTCTGTCTCTCTTTTTTCCATTATTTTTTTTTTTTATTATTATTTTTCTCCCCCCCCCCCCCCCCCCCCTCCCGGTGCACCAGCCCACTGCAAAGCTCAATTGTTCCTTTTCAAAGGCAGAGATGGGCTCTGCTCGCCTGCAGAATAGGTCGCCTCTTTGCGGTACAACGTGTTAAAAAAAAAAAAAAAAAAAAACAAAAACGGACAATGCGAAGGAAGGTTTGCCCGGGGCGGGGGGGGGGAAGGTTAAAAATGGTCCAACTCCTCCTCTCCCCTTCCAAACCGAGGGCTACCCGGGAAACGCACAAACCCAACTCTGTTTTTAATCGTTTTCAGAAAGTAGCTAATCGCTATTCAAATGTGTGCAGAGAAGGGTTTGCTAAACTCCTTTTCTTTTTTCTTCTTTTCTTTTTTTTTTTTGTTTGTTTTATTTTCAGAGAAAGTGTTTCCAAGTTATAAAATGCACAGTCCAAACCTGTAGTGCAAGGCTTTCCAATGAAAATCACTGATCTAAATTTACTCCTTTTAGATTTGCTTGAATGTGCTTGATGAGACGCTGGTTTGGTGTTTTACTGCATATGAGAGGATAATTTTTGGACATGTAAATAAAAGCATATTGCATGTGGGGAAAAGCATAATATCTCGTTGTAAATGATGAATCGCCTAGTGCAGAGGCAACCTATTCTTTATTCTAATCTAAATAGGATCGAAAAAATATTCATTAATTTATCCTTTCTTTCTTTCTATCTATCCATCTAACTAACCAGCTAGTAAAATAGTGGATATATGCGCTATATAATACACAGATTTGTCACTGTATACACATATTTGTCACTGTATACACATATATACGTGTAGATGTATAAATATATACACAAATACGCGTTTATATAGACCCCAATATAAATTGATCAGGTTTGTATGTATACATGCATAGATAACGTGTAGTATCCATATGCCTACATGCGCAAGAATATGTATAATTTACATACATAAATGTGTCAATTTATATATGTCTGTACAGGGAAAAAGTTATATGTTGGGAGATATACGTGTGTATATGTACGTCTGTGTATCTGCAACTGCGTATACGTATATATCTTTATATGCCTGCATATAAGTCTAAGTCTATATATGTGTGTATATGTATATATCTAGTCACATATATGTCTGTAGATATATGTAACTATGTACCAGATAATGTTTTTTACTATCCGATTGAGGTAGACTTCTGCAGCCTATTGTTTCAGACAACAGATATAAGTTGCGATGGAAGAGGAACGTCGGATTTGGTGTCTGTCCCCCATTTCCAATTATAGATGGATCATTACAGACAGAGAAGTACTGAGAATCCAGACATCTGCTCTTCACATGAATGCACTCACCTCCTAGAGAACAGCCTGCCATCATGCTCTGGAAACTGGTTGAAAATGTCAAGTATGAAGATATCTACGAGGTGAGTATATAATATGCATATGAGTAAGAGAGTATATGTATATTTAAATGTACATCTAGTATATAGATATAGGCACGACTATAGAATACGTATATAGCTCTACATATACATATAGGCAGATATAGAGACGCAACACACACTAGTATAGAGACGGGAAACCAAGAGTAAATGCTTAAATGCTTATTTATTTGCATATTTGTATTCAGCATGCCAAGTCCTAAACTTTTTTTTCTTTTCTTTTTTTTTTTTTTTTTCATGGAAAAGCTGTTTGATGCGATTTAAAACATCAAAGAAATGATCTGGGGGTTGGAATGAGGCAACTTAAAGCCAAGAGTTTGATTGTTTAGACCTCGAATTAAATATAATTCGATTAAATATGGACAAATGTCGAGAAAAAAAAAAAGCTGAAAATAGAAGAGAAACACAATCTGATATTCAGGGACTGGATACATTTCTTTCTTTCTTTTCTTTCTTTCTTTTATTTTTATTTTGTAATTCCAAGCTAAGCTCAACCTGAATTTGGATTTTTTTTTTCTTTTTCTTGTTTTCACAATCGGATACGGTTTTTACGACTTTTTATACCTATATACCAGTAGATAAGATGTGAACGTATACATATACTCGCATTAATTAAGCGGCACGTACATTCTTGCACGTCTGTGAGCACACACACACGAACAGATACATTCAAAGGCAGCTCCGCGTAGTCCGCGGACACGAAAAGTTGGGTGCTTTATTCAGACCTCCTCGTTATTTTCGAGGTCAAAAAGCAGAGCAAGAGGGGGAAAAAAGAAAAAAAAAATAATAATCACAGGGCAAACAGCGCGAAACTCTTTCTTGATTTTGCACCGTTTCCTCACCCGGATCTTTCCCAACCGGGCTCCGCCAATGCATTTCTTGTAAGTTAACCGGCGGGCTGGATTTGCTCCGAAACGGGGAAAAAAAAAAAAAAAAAAAAAAAAAAAAAGATGTTTAAGGAAAGGCGCTCTGCAAAATTAGATTTTTAAAAATTTATTAATTTTTATTATTATTTTTTAATTTGGGGAAAGCATTAGCACGGCGACCGCGGGGGAGGCAAGGGGGAGAGTGAAGGGGGAAGATTTTGAGAAGGGCTCAATCTGCCAGCTCCAACGCGGGGGCTGCTCCGTGGGGAGGCGGCCGGGCAGGGACTGGGTACCGGCCGGGACTGGGTACCGGGCAGGGGATGGGTACGGGACCGGGGATGGGTACCGGGCAGGGGATGGGTACCGGGTAGGAGCTGGGTACCGGGTAGGAGCTGGGTACGGGGCAGGGGATAGACAGGGGCCGGGTACAGGGACAGGGGCTGGGTACAGGGCTGGGGGTGAATACCGGGCAGGGGCTGGGTACCAGGCAGGGGATGGGTACCGGGCCAGGGATAGATACCGAGAAGGGGATGGATACCGGACCAGGCATGGATACCGGGAAGGGGGTAGACAGGGGCCGGGTACCGGTCAGTGGCCGGGAGAGCACCCCGGGGAAGCACCGTCGGGGCCGCGTCGGTCCCCGATTCCGTCGCGCCGCCCGCAGCCCTCCCCTCCGGGAGCGCCTTCGCACTTACAGTGGGGAAACTCCCGGGAAAAAAAAAAAAAAAAAAAAAAGCAAGAAAAAAAGAAAAATAAAAGCGGAGAAAGCGGCAGAGGGAGGGCAGAGCTCCGGCTTGTCGCGGCCGGAGAAGGGACGGGATGGAGGAAAGCGGGGAGGGGGATCCACCAGCCGCCCGGGAGAAATGTCTCCGCTCCCAAAAGCTGCCGTCAGGCTAATTATCAACTGGCAAACCAGATGCAGAATGAGAACAGCCCGGCGTGTGTGTGTGTGTGTGTGTGTGTGTGTGTGTCCCCAGCCCGCTGAGCCCTCGCTGCTTTTCCCTCCCCGTCCCCAGGCACAGCCCGGCCATTGTCTCTGCCGGCAGCAGCAGGCGACAAAACATCTCCCCTCCCTGGCCAGCGAGGTCGGCGAATGTCGGGGAGTTTTGGTTTTGTTTGGGGTTTGGGTTTTTTTTATTATTATTTTTTTTTTATTTATTTCCCTCCTCCCCCCCCCCCCTCCTTTTGAAAGGGATTTTTAAGCCGCTCTGCATTTCACGGACACTCGTGTTTCTAGCTCGCCGTGGGAGAGAAGCGGAGTTGGGGGGGGGGGGGAGGGGGGATTTTGGCTACGGGCAGGGGACACCCTAACTTGGGGGTGCGCTCCAAGTCATTTTGTAACGTGTAGCCTTAAAAAAAAAAAAAAGTATATATATATAATAAATTATTGGTGGGGGGTTTTTAAGAGCTGAACCCCTCTAGATTTATCTTAAAGAAAAAAAAAAAAGTGTTTTTCTCTCTTCTTTCCGATTTATAAATAACAACGCGATGGTAGGGGCGTCTCAGGCACTTAAACTCAATGTAGTCTTAAAACAAAAGTGTGTGTGTGTGTGTGTGTGTGTGTGTGTGTGCGCGGGGGGGGGGGGGGGGGGGCTGCTCTGGGAAGTGTGAGTCTATTTAGGAAGGAACGTAAGTTGAACTTTAACAGAAATGGCAGACAGTCCAGTTGAACGGGTTCCTGCAACATCAAAAAGGTTTTATATCGCCCCTGGCTTTGCCTCGAAACTATAAATTTACTATCCTTTAAAATTCACTGCATGCATTTTACATTTGGGTGAAAATCGGGATATATATGTACTTTTTCTATTTTTTTCTTCACATCGGGCGGGAGGAACAGGGTTGAGAAAAAAAGTGGAGCCCAACTTAACGCAGATTCAAGTATTTATTTGCCTATTGCGAATAAATACGATCTGTAACATGCACCAGAAGGGCTTAATCTCTGCTGTAAATAGACGTATATTATAGTGACTGCACATTTCTTCTTCTATTCCTTAAAAAGAAAAAAAAAAAAAAAAGAAAGGATTAGAAAAGCCTTTTTTCCCTCATTATTTGTTTAAGAAAAAAAAAAAAAAAAACGACAAGAACAAAAGCACCAAAGGCAATCAATTCCTCGTATTAGGAATGTATAATTAAATGTAAAAAAAAAAAAAATGGAAATATGTTTTTTTTCTTCTTCTTCTTCGCCTCTAGCACTGCTTCATCTCACTTCCTTGCTCCAGCTCAGCAGTGTCTACTTTCTTCATCTTCCTCCGCTCGAGTTAATTGAAGTTATGCCTCTTCCTTTGCTAAACTTTTTCCCCCCTCTCCCTCTCCCCAAACTCTGCCTCTGCCAGCCCCCCTCGTCTGATTACATCTAGTAATTCTCCACTGAATGAACGTCATTTACAATAGTAGGGGAGCTCTCGAGCTGGCTGCCAGCTTCACGCTCCATTTGGTCCTGCATTCTCCCTTTAAAGTAGTCGTGTAATATTAATAGTCATGAATATCAATTATTATGAGGCGGTGTAGAGAAGGAAAGGGAGGAAGGGGTAGCGGAGCAGTCTGAGCCTAGCCTTGGGTTGAAGAGGATTGTATTTGGGAGCTCAAAGGGAAAAAAAAAAAAAAAAAGGAAAAAAAAAAAAAAAACAGAGAGGGAGGGGTAAATCATATATGTAGATAGAGGTTTCCAGGCTCGGTTTTGGGGACATTGGTCTTTTTTTTTTTTTTTTTTGGTCTTTTTTTTTTTTTTTGATGGATAGACTTCGAAATATCTCAAGCTGTTCTCCTGTGTCCAACACGTCCCTTTGCAGATCTCCTTGATATTTTTCCCTCCAGTTATTAGCATTATCACCATTATTTTATTTTTAGCTATTACAAGACTTTTTTTATTTCCAGATGTTAGTCCACACCTATTCCGCCATGGTGAGTTTGGATCCATGTTGTACTAGAATTGCATGTTCTCTCTCTCTCTCTCTCGATCTGTTGTCTCTCTCTCTCCCTCTCTCTCTCTTTTTAAACGCCTTTGGCTTGGTAATTTAGCACAATAATTGGAGGAGGCTTGCAGCTGCTTCTCCCTTTTTGCATTGTGTGTTCTCGATTTGAGCTAGGGGAGTTTGGGGGGGAGAGCAGGGGAAAAAAATAAACTTTTTTTCCTTTTTTTTTTTTTTTTTTCTTCTTCCTAAACCATGTGTGCCATTGCTTGTGGGGGTTTGAGCTACACTTTGTGGAATAGATATTTTTCTTGTTTACTTTTAGCCTCGCAGCTTCAGAGCGATGGAGTTGGACAAAACTCCTCTCCCACCTTTTCTCTGAAGCCTCCACACACTCCCCCCCCCCCCCACCTCACCCCGTCCCCCCACACACCCCAAAGACTTTTCATTACAATTAACCCCCACCCTATTCTCCGGGATATAATATTGGAAAAGGAGACAAAAGACACTGGAAGTTGCTTCAGAAATCATAGCGACTGGATTTGTTCAATACTGAGGTTTCTTTTTTTTTTTTAATTTTTTTTTTAATTTTTTTTTAGGGGTGGACTTTCTTTATACAAAGACCCCCCGTGATTTTTTTATTATTTTTTTTTTTTCCCCAAGTCCTTTCTCGGACACCTTCTTACCTCAGAATCCTCCGAGAAGTGCAACTTTCCTTTGGTCTTTTCCACGTGAAGATGGGTTGGTGATTTTGAGTTTCAGGACTTCAGCAGAGGGAATAAACAGATGTTTGAAAACTTTAGGCAGGACGAGGGGTGGGTTGTTTGGAAGGATGGGTGGTTTAGGGGTTCTTAATTTTTAATTTTTTCTTTTTTTTTTTTTTTTTTAACTTGTGGTTTCATTTGGGGGGCTGCTGGAGGGGCAATGGTATTATTGGACTGAAGTCACAGATCACACACGCATATAGAGCACCAGTCCTACATTTTTAACTATGACATTTAGCATTTCTCCCTCAAACCCCGCCACCCTCCCTTCCCCCTTCTTGATAGTTACTGGGAATAGACACGATCTGGGTGCGAAACGCTGGAACATTTCTAATCCGCTTCGGGGAAAGGGGGCACATGTAAACCCTAGTTTACAACTGCTTACATTTCTATTTTATTTTGGGGTGGGTTTGTCCTCCGTTTACTTTTTTTCTTTTTTTTTTTTTTTTCCTAAAAGGTCCTCTTTTTTTCTTGTTTTTATTTCATTCCCCTTGTAGGACCGGCATGATGGAGTGCCCAGTCACAGTTCCAGGCTGTCCCAGCTGGGATCCGTCTCCCAGGGACCCTACTCCAGCGCTCCTCCGCTCTCTCACACCCCATCCTCGGATTTCCAGCCGCCTTATTTCCCACCCCCCTACCAGCCTCTTCCTTACCACCAAAGCCAGGACCCTTACTCCCATGTCAATGACCCCTACTCCCTAAACCCCTTGCATCAACCCCAGCAGCACCCCTGGGGACAGAGGCAGAGGCAAGAGGTGGGATCAGAAACCGGGTCACTGCTGCCACAGCCTCGGGCCGCCCTGCCCCAGCTCTCGGGACTGGACCCCAGGCGGGACTACCACTCAGTAAGGAGGCCAGATGTCCTTCTGCACTCAGCTCACCATGGCCTTGACTCCGGCATGGGGGACAGCCTTTCTCTGCACGGCATCGGACACCCAGGGATGGAGGAGGTCCAGGTAAGGCACGGCGTTTCTTTCTCCTGGGCGATGGAGATGCCTTCCAGGTTGGAGGGCTGGAGCCCCCATCCCTCGGCTAGGAATGCTCGGGGTGGGTTTTACAGCAATATTGGTGTGGGTTACCATCCTTTTTCCGCTCTGGGATTATAATAGTCATACTCCCCCTCCCTCGCTTTTCCTTTTTTTTTTTTTTTTCATTTTTTTTATTTATATATATATATAAAAGAATTTATTTTATCGCTGTCACGCACAGGCTCTGCTTTGCAAACCCTCCCCGACACGGCAAAGCCGGCAGAGTGCAGGGGGAAGGCAGACACGCTGCTCCAAATATTCCACGTGTTTCAAAAGCTGGCAGAGTTTAAGCCTGGCTTTTCAAATTCCAGTTATTTCCCATGTAAACTCCGGTTCCCCCACCCACCCACCCCCAACCAATTTCCTGCGGTTCGGGGAATTTGATGAAACTGTCAAATTACTACATTTTTTCATCCGGGAGGGAGGGAAAATATAAACAAAACCCAAACCAAAAGCAATAACTGGTGATCAAGAACAATCCACCCCCCACCCCTCCTTTTA
>NC_138907.1:124849915-124937025 GCF_965231255.1 Vanellus vanellus
TAGGAATTAAGTGATTGTAACACGGATCGCGCTCTGTTATTGTAAACAGGACGACTTGTATTGCTATTGCTGCCCCTTTGGAGAGGAATTCTCAATCTGAGATTTACAGCCCTCGGACAGGAACAGAAGAAGCCAAGACCTACTTCTTGGAAACAAATTGGCGTCGTCTAGTAACGACTCTGAAAAACAGCACTGCACCCCCAGATATCCGCCCCCCCCCCCTCCCCCAACACACCAGCTAAGCAAAAACAGGGTATACTAATAAAAGATATTATAAAGAAATATACAGGGGGAAATTCAGACTCTTTAGGCTCTTTAAGGAAAACAAACAGACCAATATTTAGGGTTTTCTTTCAGATATATCCATAGATGTTGAATAAGGTGTGTGTATATATATACATATGTATATATATGTGGTGCACAGGAAGCTCCGTGCTGTCAGATTATTGAGGAGGGGAGGGAGGGGAATCTTCCTCTCTAGATTTTCGAAGTATATCTGAAAACTCATCACCTTACCCCTCCCTGCACACACACCTCCACTCCTCCTCCTCCTCCTCCTCCTCTCCTCCTCCTCCTCGCTCCCACTGCGTCCGCGCTCCTCCGCGCTAACTAGAGAACGGAAAGTTAAGTTGCACCAAAACACGCAAGTCTCTTATAAAGTAACCCCTGGTATCACTTTTAACTAAAGAAGTCTAGTAATTAAAAGTCTGAGTTGTTTTTCCACGTTTCCGCATGCAGTCCTAATTAAATCTTTACGATCCTCTCTGTGACTATTAACTGCCAGCATGCTGAGCGAATATCCTGTACAAAAACCCAGCAGGAGGGCGTAATTAGATAGAAAATCAGACAGGACTCTTCTCATTAACTACAACAACTAACCCAGTTGCTGATGAGCGAGCGGAGTGCACGCACACACATAAAGCGTGTGCGCAACCACAAACTCCAGAGATAAGGTGGGATGGGGAGGGGGGAGAGAGAAAAGGAGAGATGGCGTTTCATATTTACCTCCAGTTCTGTGCCATCGAGGTGCACCACGATGCACTCCAGCAGGCTGCAGGATTTGCTCATCATCCTCTTCGGGAGCTGCTCAGGGAAAGGAGGGAAGACTTTGCAATTTGATTTTTTGTGCCCTTTAGGTATGCAGCCTATTGATTATGAGGGAGAGACACAGCCATGCACAAACACACGACGTAAGGAACCACTGTGTGTGTCTGTGGGCGCTCGTGTGAGTGGGATTCAAGGAAAATGCAAGGCAAGACCTCACAGAAAATACGGTTCCGTCACATTTTGGGAGATGTAATTTTCTTCTAAATCATCTTCCATCTGGAACGTCTCTGCTGAGCAGAGAGAGAGCCGGAGATAAGGGCTGGATCCGGATAAATTCAGCCTCTCGGTGCAGCAAAGATAAAATTAAAATAATAGGAAAGAAAATCATTGCTTTACTGTAAAGATGTTTTCCTTATCGGGGGGGGGGGAAGTGACAACTCCTCAAATACACAATAACCCGGAAAACCCCCAAAACCCTATATAGTAATGAGAAAGAAAAAAAAAAAAAAAAAAAAAAACAAAAAAAAAAACCACCACGAGAAACCCCCAGGTCCTCCCTTTCTCTGAAAACCAGAATTTACCTTAAAACGGAATCTGTCGTAATTCTGCAATAAATTACTCTTACGACACCTCTTCTCTTTGGGAGATGATTCTGCTGTGCCGACCGCAGATTCAGAGGTAATATTTGTTTGTTTGGGGTTGTTTTTTTTTTATTATTATTTATTTTGTGTATCCCACTTTCGTGTTGAGAAACGAAACCCAACATTTGCTCTGTCCTCTGCGCCTGCCTTTGTTCTCTTCCCTGCTAAAGAAGTTAATGCTATAATAACAGGTGTGCTCCTAAGCGGGCTGGAAAGAAAGGAAAAAAACAGGGGAGGGGGGGGGAATAAAAAGGGAAAGAAAAGGCTTTGAAAAAGATACCAGGATACTTTTTCTAGGCAACCAATTTAATAGTTCATACTTTTGATAATGTATATTCCTGCTCCCCCTCCCTCCTCACTGATCCAGGACATGGAAGGAACCTCGGGAGCTGTAAATCTCTTTCTGCTTGTACCCTAATACGATGTGGGCGTTGCGCTGCACTCCGAATTGCTCAGGCTTTAATTAAAAGTCCATAATGTAAACTATTATATATAAAAAGTAAATGGCCCTTGAATTATTAAGATGTAGCAGGGTTAAACAAACAAACAAAAAAAAAAAGGGTGGGGGGGGGGGGAAGGAAAGGGGAGGGAGAATTTAAGTTGTCCTTAATCGTGTTCATTTATGTCAAGCAATAGATCTTGCAGATGTTGCCAAATTGCCAGATTTTCAAAGGAAGAAATATAAAGCTTTATCGAATGCAAAGGAGTCTGTGTGATATCTATGGTTTGTAAGATAACAAAACCAGTATTGCACCCCATATGCTTCACACCTCTTTTTTTTTTTTTTTTTTTTTATTAGAAGACTATATAATTTGTAAGAATTTCATTTCCTTGTCGATTTCGGGGAATAATAATAACAGTAAAAAATATATATATATATCTCCTCCCCTAGTGAATTAATATAAATGGAAATAACAGAAACTCCAGTTTGGAATGACATGATTTATGTACGCGATTCTTTAATATCCAGTCAATTTGAATAGTGATGTTTTTATATCCACAGTCAGTTGAAGATGCCAATAACAGCGGTATGAACTTATTGGACCAGTCTGTCATTAAAAAAGGTATGGATTATTCCAACAAGCTAGACAAACTTTTACTGTGTAGCAATATCTTCATGATATATTTTTACTTTGGGGCAATTAATTTACCCGGGAAGCAGACATACATGGCAGCGAGATGAAGAGTTGATTGGATCGGCAGATAGAGTGAAGGGAAAAGGAAAAGAGATGTGAAAGTGAGAGTTGAGATCCCCCCTCCCCCGTCCTTCAAAGGGTTTAATTACACAAATGCTCTCTAATGGAGCACCCCATGCTCAAATGCAGTTTCCACGGGCCCCCTCCTCTTCCTCCTCCCTCCCCCCCCCCCCCCCCCGCAGTAGTCCTCGATGGGGACCCCTTGGCTTTTAATGGGGGAAGGGGGTTGTTTCCCTTTGGGGCTTAAATACGTTTCCCAGGAGAATCAGACGTGAAGGGGAGAGGAATAAATGCCTGTGGAAAGGCAGCCCCGACCTCCTTCCCCCTTTCCTCCAAGAATCCCCCCTTCCCCATGCCCATTTTTTAAATCTTTCTACATATGCGCACATGATTTAGTGTAACTGCAGAATCACCCCATACTGTTAAAGGGAATGTGATATTAACAAATGTTTGCAGTCTCTTGTACAGCTGTAAGCAAAATAATTAACTAATTAAACTAATTAAATGTAATTACAATAACTCATTTTGGGCGTATTGCAGCTGCTTAATTTTTTTTACATTTCTCTGACAGTCACTCGAAGATGCTTGGCGATTAGTGTTGTGTTATGCTGATAGACATTAAACAGATCACACACTGCAAATGTAGGGAAAGCTATCTTTAATTATCTAAGGAGTTTCTATTTCTAGATTCAATTTTAAGTACCAGAGATGAGGCTCAGAAATGCTGTCCCTTATGCTGACTATCAACAGCCCTTATCTCCAGGACCTTATTATTTGTCAAATGCGCACAAATACTTTAATGGAGATGATCTTTTAGAATCTAAAGCAAAATAACAGGGAAGGTGTTTATTTAAAATGTGTTCAAGGCAGCATGAGGTCCTTCCGTGTGTTTATTGTTTTTTAATTTAAATCTTCATGTACAGTCTCTCTCTCCGCATATACATACGATCAAGTTCTTGTTATTTGAGGGAGGATGGACGAAAACTTAAAGCCCATTTTGCACCACGATTTATGCCCACCGGTTGAAAAGTGGAAGGTGTTTTTGAGAAACTGAAAATTACTTACCTTAAAAAAAAAAAAAAAAAAAAAAAAAAAAGGAAGAAGTTGTTTCTTCTGTTTTAGTTCAGTTTGCATGTTTAGTAGGTTTTGTGCTCAGGGTCTGTAGCCGTCTGGTTGTATTTTTCTTCTTTTTTTTTTTTTTTTCCTCACTCTCCTCCCCCTCCTCCCATCCCCACCCCCGCTTGACACCTCATACACGATGTTTCCTCTTGGGTGTATTTGATTAATTGGTTCTTGATTTGTGGTCGAGAGACTTCTTGCGAACGTTGGTCCGTGCTCGCATTTTCCTTTCGCAATCTGTTTTGGTTTGTTGGTTTTTGTTTGTTTTTTTTTTTTTTGTTCTCGCACAACCTTCTTCTGTTGATCACCCAGTCCAAAATGCTCTTCTTTACCTACCCCCCACCTCCCCAAGACCCCCCTCTGTGTGTCTTTCCCTCCTTCAGATGACGAGGACAGCAGAGACATTTAATGTGCACGCTGAGTGGTGCGGTTAGACAGCGAGTAGCGCTGAAACGCGAATGTTAATAATAATAATAATAATATATATTAGGTATAAATTGAGGTGTGCTTATTGTGTTATGGGCATGGCAACAGCCCCAGGTCGAGCAGCTGCCTCACCCCCGCTCCCACATAGGTGGGATTACATGTGCCTATTTGCAGCCATAGGAAGGGATACTCCGAGTTTCTCCATGATGAACAGGACACACATGCACTTTGGAAATTAGGCTGCTAAAAAAGACCCTGAGATTCGTCTGCAGCTGTTTTAAAGTCACCGTAGGAGCGTTTTCTTCCTCAGAAGTAATGCTGAGCTCGAAGAAACTTTCCAGCATAAAGGAGTATCGTGAGCTCAGTTTCTTTTTGGCACAGCGACTTTCCTGGGTGCGGAGGAAGAGAAGTGGGTGATAAATAGTAGGTCGCATTCGTGGCAGACAATATTTAATCAGGAGGAGAGAAGGAGCAACACAGAGAGGGTTCGGCATCAATTTCGCTTTGTTCCCTGCAATTTGTCGCTGTGAGGATGTACTTTGAAGTGAGAATAAGTTATTTGAACTCCGTGAGTCGTTATTGTGGGCGGATGGAGTAGACAGACAGGCAGACATTGACCGATTTTTGTGCAGTGGAGCACTCCCCGCAATACAGATTTGCTAGACGAGGCTTGGAGGGGGTCCATTGCACCAAGACCTAGTTCAGTGCCTAAAATGCTTTAATTACACCGTAGTGGGAAAAGCGTGATGTGGACTTGAAGTCTAAACGTCATTATATCATCCGGGCTGTAAGTGTCTGTTTCTTTTATGGTCTTCCAGGCCTGCAGAGGGAATTATCTCTCTATGCAAAAGGATTGCCAAAAATATTAAGGAAATTATATAGGGATTCATACACGGCTATCGATTTATCTCGCGTATCGATCCCGCACAATAGATTACACATACACAGCCTCTTGTTATGTTTGCTATCTGAGCTTACTTGACATTTCTGAAGTAATTTAGTTAAGAGGAAATGAGTTGTTCCCAGTAGAGAGAGCAAACGAGTGGAGTGAAGGTAGCCAGCGTGATAAATGGCTCTTTCATTTGGAGATCTCCAGAGCTCGTTTAAGGCTAATTTTCTGTATTAGCCCCCTTTGAGCTATTAATGCAATAGGCAGGGACCGTGGCCCCTCGTCTCTTAGCTGCCCCATTAGAGCGAGCATTAAGCTACCAAGGCTGAACTCGGCGGTGGCGGTGGTGGTGGCGGTGAAATAATGAAAGGTGCTTTTTAAACTCTCCTAATCTAAAGTGGCAGAGGGTGGTTAATACGATTTGAAGGGGGCTGGTCAATGAACAATCAATAAACTAATAATGAGAAGGATGCGGTACATTAACAGTCTAAAAATCCAACGAGACATTAAAAAATCATCGTTAACTCCTAGTTCCATTAAGATTTGGGTGGTGGAAGTGGGAGGTAGGGAGCCAGATAAATCATCAAGATGATAATAATCACCAAGAGCATTAATACCAGATTCAACTCGGCTTTGAGAGCTTACCGGCTGCACGTTTTGAGGCCTTTCCCTCGCTTTCTGCTGAGATGAAGGCAAGGTTTGCCGTGCGGTAGGAAGAAAAGATCGGGTCCCCTTGTCAACTGCTCATCCGAAATTTGCTTGGCACCGTCTCTGGCGAAAGGAGTTGTCGTCTTGCAAAATCTTGCGTGGCCCGAGTCCCAAGTTAATTTTTTTGTGACCCTGGGGCACAGTCAGTGACCTTAAAATCATCCTGATGTATTTATTTACTTTCAGCTGTGTCTGACGATCGTCCGCACACGCACATCTGATTTAGCACGAAAGGCCACTTTAACCCCAACACCTCAATTCATTGTCTCCTTCCGAACACGCTCTATTGTTCATAAAGAAACTTATGAAAGGAGGTGTCTTAATTTTTTATTTTTTTTTTTTTTAACTCTTAATAATACAGCATAAGATTCCTCCCCCCCTCTTCTTGAAGTAAGCGGATAAATGATTAACTGGAAAATCACTCTGGCCTCAGCTTTTCAGGTGATAGATCTGGGAATCGGAGATGTTGCTTCGCTGCCACGCAGTTTCGTGCTTTTCCCTGGGTTACCCGCTGAACCTTATGATCCCCTTTAATTGAATGCAAAGCAATTTTGGAGGGAATACATTTCACTTTGAAATGTACTCCCGGTTTTCAGGGAAAAGGGGCTGCGGTGGAGGAGAGGGGGAAAAGGGGGGAAGAGGAGGAGACGAGAGGGACAGGAGGGAAGGGGACATGAACACACACTTCTGTATTTATTCATTAAAATTAAAATAAGAACGGACCCTTTTAGTGACAATTAGTAAGACGTTGACCCTGGACTTTCCAGGCTACAAAGTCAGATCAAATCATCATTAACAAGAAAGTCCTGGTGTTAAAACAGACAAAGAACTTTTTGCTCATTTCAGGCCCAATAGGCAGATAAAAAGATTTGGAGGCAGTTTGATAGCTCATTAGTAATAAGTTTGTCCATGACATTTGCCAGTAAGATATATAAGGATTATTTCTTCTGATTTATTGATTGATTGATTGATCGACCATCATATTATTCATCAGGGTTATTGCAACGATACCCATAGCTTAGAGCCTCGTTATTCAGCTATTTTCAAGATATAATCCTATCTATTTGTTTATTTGTAGTGTTGAAATGCCCTTTTATTTCCATTTCCTCTTGCCCGTGCGCATTTGTGCGCGTTTTCACGCGTTTGTGGAGTGTCAACCCAACAGAGAACCACCACCACCAGGAAAAAAGAAAAAAAAAAAAAAAAGGAAAAAAGAAAAAAAAAACACAACCCCCCAAACCCTAAGACTTAATGTATGCACAGAAAATTGTAAACATGTAAAGAACTGAAAGCTTCACGCTGAGTTTCGCCATGCTCCATTTCCCCACCATTTCCTGCTGTCGTTTTAAAGCGATCTCACTCATCTAGAGATCCCGTTTGCAGGAACAGTATGCTTATAATTACTAACAAATCAAGCGGCTACTGTTGCTCTCCCGCTTTATTGATAAGCTGAAGAGAAATGGAAGAGGGAGAAATGACAAAGAGGCTGGAAGTAACCACAGGAGGAGAAAGACACACACACACACAAAAAAAAAAAAATAGGAAAGAGAAAGGGGGAGAGAAAAGGAGAAAGGAGAGAAAAAAGAGAGCAAGGAGAGAGGGAGAGAGAAATAAAGAAAGAGAAAGCAGAGATTTTGGAGGGGGACTTATGTATCTGTGAGAGCTCACATACGCACAGCAAACAGAGTTTGGGAAAGAAAGAATATCGAATCGTTTCTACTGGGGATAACAAGAACTAAATGGGATAAAGTTAAAGCACAAGTAGTGGGGACGCTGCGCATATCCGTGTGGGTTATTCTGGATTATTTCAGCAGTTATGGCAATCCTTAACTAACTGGGAAAGTTGACATCGACTGAAAATATACTGTGCATTATTGTTTATTTACATATACGCAGGGATTTGACACATGCAGCTGCACACACGGACGTGTATATCTCTTCACCCACTAAAACCTCCACGTTATATTATCTCTGGCAAAGTCTGGGCTATATCTGAAAAGCTATAGCCATGATAAACATATAGATACGATATAGATAGAGATAATTCATTCCGTGGCAAACACTTTTTTGAGGCAGCATTAGGTAATTTACAGAAGATATAGAGTCTAGATAGAATACATCTCTCTGAAGCTATGAAATTGCAATAGATATGCTTACACCGCCTGGTAAGCTTCTAAAATGGGTTTAGAGTTATTAGACTCCAACTGATGGGTATGTTCACACGGTCTTTTTCAAGGAGGCAGTGGTAGGAAGAAAAGCTGAGGAGCTCTCAGCATAGCAGGGAAGGGAGCCAGCCTGTTTCCCCAAAAGCAATCTGCAAACAGAAAAAAAAAAACCCAAAAAACAACCCAACCCAAACCAAAAAACCGAGCACTTGAAAATCCATATTTCAAAGGTTAACTAATGTAAGGAGCGCTCCAAAAGGCCAAAGCGAGTGGGGTGAGGTACATTTAAGCATTGCACGGGTCCCTCGCTCTTTAGTGAGTTTGGACTAAGATCAGATGGTCGTGGAATTGCTGCCTCTTGTTTAATTTCTCAGTTCACTGGACAGTGACCTGATAAACTGGTCGCTAAATATAGCCACTGTAAAGGTGTACTCGAACCACTGAGCCTGTGTGTTTATCCGAAGTAAAAAATGCCAGTCATGAAAATCAGGCTGGTGGCACTGCTTTAATCTAACTTTTTTTTTTTTTTTAAATTATTATTTAACTTTTCTTCTCGATGCTGCACTCGAATGGCTTTGCAGAACATCGTGCATGAAATAAGTGATATATCTGTGTATAGTGGGGGAAAAGAGAAGGACACTTCTTTTTTTCTCTGCCAGTGCTACCTCTGATACCCCAAACGAGTCTTTTCCTATAGAATCAATGGCAAAAAAAAAAAAAAATAATCCTATTAATAGCAACGAAAGCAGGAGCGGGCCTCTAACTCTTTAATAACTGTTTCTGTGTCGTTCTCAAACTATTTGAAACCGCCTTTATGAGCTGCATAAAGTGCCTAACTAAAAATAATAGAGGAATAGGAATCCATTTCACTTTCCGATTCCCTGAAGTAAAGCCACTCAAAATAATTTGTTTATACTGGAGAATATATACATGGCATATGAAGCAATATGTATATCTACAATCGACATGCCTTTTGGTTTTTAGCTGTTATAGAGCTTTTATTGTGGGGGTCTGGTCTGGCAGTAGGAAATGATCTGTAATAAAAACAGTGAAACACGGTTGTGTCTATTCCATACACTGAGGTTATAAAATTGGCAATTGCCCAGTAGTTAGCACTTGGTAATATATTAGGATACCCGATCTTATTGTTTAGCAGCTCCAGACGACTTAAATATCCCCCTCAACCCTAATGGTTTGATTCTCCAGATATGTTGCAAATAAACAGGGTTTTTATGACTTAACTGACATGTATTATAACTACCTAAATAGCTGGCATATGTGCATAATAGAACCCTATTATTTGCCGAATTGGTTTTGCAATTGATTGAGTGGAAATGGGAGACTGTGAAGTAGTATCTGCTCGACGAGGGTGTGTAATCAATTAGTCTTCTCCTCTGAAACATGCCCGCTGGACTGCCAGGACTCTACCACCAGCAAAAAAACCCACCCCAATTTCGGAGTATATTTTCTATAAGGAAAGGCGTGTTGCCGCGATTCCGAGAGGAAGCAGCAGTAGCAGCTGTCAGCTCTTATTAACTCCTGCATAAAACATACCTTAAGTACGGTTTGTTATCAATTACTTGCAGAAATGAAACAACTGGGAAAATGCAGCGAGGCTCCCTATAAATTAAAGCGATTGGTTGATTGATTAGAGCACCTGCTGTAAATCATAACGGTTACACACAATTATGAGAGAGCTATTTAAGTTCATTTGTAAACAAAATTAATGTCACGGGGGAATTGCTCTCATTTTTAGTTTAGCCAATTTTATTTTTTTGTTTATTTCCGAGTGCGTCTGGTTGCTATTATAGGAATTTGCTCCTTGTAATCCCCTTGGTTACTCTTAAAATAGCCTCACTAGTTTCTCAGAGTAAAGAAATATTTCCTTTTATCGTGGAGAGAATAACATGGTTTTATTTTGTTTAGTTTTGCTTTATGGTTTTGTTTTGATTTCCCCCCCATAACTTCCTTTAAATATGTGTTACGGTAACTAAATCAGCTTTCTTTAGGGGTGGGAGAGTTCCCACTACTTCACGGACAGCACAATATGATCAAGGTGGAGAACACCATGGTTAGATCAGATTTTTTTTTTTTTTTCTAGTGTTCATTTTTCTGAAGGAAAAGACTCATTTTATTTCATAAACCAGACTTAATAAAAACACAAAGCAATAACAGAGCTGTCTTCTGGTTGCTGTATCCTCCAGCCTTGATACTTATTTAAGACAGCAACTCCCTTCGTCTAGTGAATTTATTCCTGGCTCAGCTTAGCGGTAATGGAAACATTAGTAAAAAAAAAAAAAGTAAATTTTCCTTTTTTTCTCCCCTCCAGAAAGGCGCTGTCCGTTGTACAAAAGGCATCGGGGGGCTCTGGGTGAGACACAGGCTCAAACCCGAAAGTTGCCAGGTGCTTGCCAATATGTATTTTATTTCCCAATGATCAAACCCTGCATAGAGGCTGTACTGCACCACCCTTCTCTCCATCCATCATCCATGGAGCAGTTTCCTAGAGGTTGGGGGAGCAGCACCCTTTAGGTTGCTGGAAGTAGCCAGAGATTCAAAATTCCCTTTCATTTTGCTGTTCTGTGCATGTCAGAGAGACTGTGGTTGTCCTGTGCTCCTTCGTGGTGTGACGTTTTCTCTCTCCCCTCTTCCCCTTTTCTTTCTCCAGTTCCGGTTCCTCCAAAATCTGTTACTTCTTTGATGATGAATAAAGATGGCTTCCTGGGTGGAATTTCAGTCAATACCGGAGAGGTGTTTTGCTCTGTACCCGGCCGCTTGTCTTTGCTTAGTTCAACTTCAAAGTATAAAGTAACTGTGGGAGAAGTTCAAAGACGCCTTTCTCCTCCAGAGTGTCTGAATGCATCCCTCCTAGGAGGAGTACTTAGAAGGTAAGAGGCTGGGGCGGGTGTGTGAACATGCCCGTGTGTGGGCCCCCGTGCATGCCCCAGAAATATTTGGTCAATGGTAAAGATGACTGTAAATATGCATTAATCTTACTGTCAAACCATGTGTGTGTAATGTTCAGGGTAAGGTGAAAACAGGCTGTATTCAGACATTGAGATGAAGTTGTGGTGACTACAGAAAGATCTGGCCTCGTACGTTCTCTATCAAAGCATCTCAAAATGAAGGAACTGTGGCAAGAAGTTTTTTTCATTCCTGTACACGCACACCCTTTCTATCTTTTCTCCTCCCCCTCCCACTTCTTTCTTAGCAAACGGACGGAACAAAATGCCGTGATGGGCATGTGGCAGTTAGATGTTGCGGGATGAACCTGGTGTATTTCAGGACCCGAGGTATTGCTAGGGATTTCAAAAAGAAATCTGTGAGGTTCCTTGATAAGGCAATTAACATGGTGCCACACAGGACATTATTAAAATTGCCAGGGGATTAATAGGCAACCTGTAAGGTAGATAAGTACCTGACTAAAGAAAAGCCGTCAACAGATAGCTCTGAAAGTCAGAAACGTAGTGCTTCATCTAGAGAAAGTTGCTAAAGGAATTACTTACAGTTGGTCTTCCGGCCTTTGGTGTTTAACATTTGTGCAAATCACCCACTAATGACCTGGGGGGTTTCGCTGAAGACCTCAAAAGGGTTGACCTTACTGGTACTGAGGGAAATGAGGAGCAAGGGATAACCTGGAGGCCTGGTTGCAGCTCCATCATACGAAGTGGGAGATTGTGCTTTTAGGTACCGGCAACAAGAACTTAAGCTCCGAGTTCACCAGATGGAAAGACTATCAGGGAGAAAGGCCTTTAGCTTCTCGACAGTGACTGTGAATTGTCAGTATGACTTGCCTACAAGAAAGGTGAGCTAAGGCTCCATCTCCGGTCAGAACAGAGAAGAAGTGATTATAGGGTCTGAGGTACCAGTTCACTCGAGCCAATGGAAAGCTGGGGGGATAAGGCTTCGTTTTCTACGCGTGAGGTATACGCCAAACTGGAAAATAAAACATAACTTCGAAACAGAAGCAAATGCAATTAATTTGGCTCCGAATAAATTTCAGATCATGTTTAAAAGTTACTAATCTTAGAGGAGGAAATATCTTTCCAACCTCTGTAGCAGCGACTGGGCAGCGTTGACTCTAAGGTGCTTTAAAATCGAGTTATTGTTTGTTTGTTGTGTTGTTTGGGGTTTTTTTCCCTGAAAAAAAAAAAATCTGTGATGACGTCAGGGGCTCCAGCTCCGTGTCTGGAGAGGAGGGGGAAAGTCCTGCTACATGCAGTCAGTCACCCAAAAATACACGTGAGAATTAGGGTCTCCTAAAATAGACGCTGTTCCACGTGAATGTCTGTAATCATTGTTCAGCTGTGATCCTTGCCAGTGAGAGCAGCAGCGATTTTTACTTACAGATGCAAACCTGCCTGCTCGTTCTGTACAGCTACAAATGGAGCAGGGAGAACATCTGAGAGATGCACTGTAGAAAATATAATTATCAAGGTAAAGAAACATCATTATTGAACTTCAGTGGATTTCTGGAGATGGCCCAAGCCATAATCATTGGCTGCTGCTGACTTCAGTTCCTATCTTGCATCTAAATTTTAGACAAGCTTTTGGTTCAGAGTAGATGAAATGTAGAAAGCTGATCTCTTGGCAATTTTACCATCTAACCCTATTTACTCGGATATAAAATAGTGGGAAGCCAGTCTGGCTTCTCTGGCGTTCCTGGTTTCCTTTCGCTAAGTGTAACTGTTAATTCTTAAACAAATTTTAAGTAAGAACTTAAGAGATTTTTGGGGTGGACTTCGATCTTCGTGTCGAAACTCTCCCTGATTTCGAAGGTGGCAAGATTTCATCCCTGGGGGTTTACATATGTATAGGCGTCCGAACAATAGCTCTGTATTTCCCACCTATAGCTCCCTCATCCTTTTATTGTCCTTATCAGTAACCTCCGACAGATATTCAAATCTTCCCTCGGGCAATCAATTCCCCCTGTATAACGCACCCCGCCTTCGGGTGAACTCTTCCTCTCAGCATCGCCTTTCCGCACAAGAACACACTTACACGCCCGAAATGGTTCCTGAATTTTTCATAAATATTTTCCTCCTTTTCTGTTTATCCAGAGCCACACACATTCTCCCTTCGAGCCTTTCAGGTTTGGTTTTGTTTTTTTTTTTTTTTTTTTTGTTTTTTTTTTTGAGGGGGTACCCCCTTCATTATTCTTCTCATTCTGGCTCTTTTCTGAAATAATTGAGGATTTAATTCTCCTCTACCTTTCTACTCATCTCCTCACTCCATCCTATCATGACTTAGTGTCATACAATAGGAACCCATTTGATCTCTAGATCAGAACCCTGTCCATTAATTATTGCTATCTGGTATTAATTGATTTCCCTGGGTAAAATAGTCAGAAAAATGGGTTCATCCCCACTCCCACCCCTGGGAGAAATTAAGCAAATCTCAGCAAACCCGAGCAGAAATCAACACACCCAAAGTCCTTTAACGTCGAATGAAAAACCCTCCCAGGCTCCACTGACTGCACAGACTAAACGTTTCTTCCAGGAACACTGCGGGGTTAATCACGATGTTAATTTCTTTGCAATTCTAGAGCCAAATCGAAAAACGGGGGGAGATCTTTGCGAGAAAGGCTAGAAAAAATCGGTTTGAATTTACCAGCCGGCAGGCGTAAGGCCGCAAATGTCACTTTACTCACCTCCCTGGTGGAAGGTAAGCCGAGGGTCGCAGGTCCCTTCACACCCCTGCCTGCTCTGAACTCCTGTCTGACATTTTCCGAACCAAAAATAAAATAAAATAAAATAAAACAACCCCCCACTTCCGGGATCAGGTGGGAAAAAAAAAAAAAAAAAAAAAAAAAACCACAAACCCAAAAACAAATACCAAAAAACTTGCAGAGGTGAAATTCAGGGCGGGTTAGGATGAACACCGACACGGTTAAGGATCCCATGCTCCAAAATGAAGTCACTGGCTGGAGGGTCATTGATCTGTCTTGGTGGCAAGAATGAGGTTGTGTGTGTGTGTATATGGGTATATATGTATGTATATACGTGTGTGATTCTGCAGGGCAGCCCCATCCCTCATTGCTTCTTCGTTTCCAGCCTGTGCTCTCCGACTCTACGTCTACTCCATCCTCCCGCTAATTCGCTCCTCCCGAGCTTATTTATGGCCACTACAGGACGCACAATGAGGAAAAATAATACAGATTTTTAATTTTTATATTCCTTAAAGAAGGCAGAGCAATTTCAGAGTCGCAGAGCGTGGTTTACCTTCAGGTGGCTTGGCTAGAACTGAACAAAGAGACAAGCTATTTGAAGTCGACTAACGTCTTTTTGGTGTGTTCGGCGTGTTTCTTTGATTTATTGTTACTGTACTGAAAAGTAAAGTTTAGAGCCACTAATATGTTTAGGATATGTGCTAAGAGAAGTTGGACCTTCTCCAAGAAACATAACCGGAATAGTACGGATGCAATTATGAATTATATGTATCTACATTACACATACACACCGAAAGGCGTATAAATAATCCACTTATCTCTTCTGCATATAAGCATGCATAAACATTTGTGCTAGATATTAACTTTTCAACTCGTTTGATTGAGTTATGTGAGCGATAAGACCTTACCGCGTGCGGAGCTGAAGGCGGGCTCGCCAAAAGACGGGGGCTGGTGGAAAGGAGCTCCTCCTGGTACCCGCATATAGGGTATACCGGGGATGCAAAGCACAGCGTTAGGTTGCGGCTATAGGGTCGCGCTATAGGAGACGTGAAGCGTTTCGGGTGTGACAACTGCCCTTTAACACCGGGCTCAGTGCAGCATCACCCCCGCTGCGTGTGTGAAAACCGGGGCACCCTACTGACAGCAAAATCAGCCCTTCCCCGAAGCTGGCTTGAGCTTCAAAACCTTGTGGGGTTCTATAGTGATGCTAAAATCTATATTAAATGTGTAGCGAGGTGTACATTACCCTCCTCTCCCCTGATTTCCTTACAAATCAACAGTTTCCCTTGAGAGAGAGCTCCCTCCTTTTGGAAGAGGCTGCACCTGCTGGAGATTTATCTTTTTTTTTTTTCTTTTTTTTCTTTTTTTTTCTTTTTCCCCTGTCACCAGCCAGGCTTTAGCATTGCTGCTGTTATATCGCCGGGAGCAGAAAGGCTCCGGCCAGCCCCGGCCGGGATTACCCGAGCGATGCCCGGGGCGGACCCTGCCCGGCTCGGGGTGACCGCGCCGGGGACACCCCCCCTCCCCCCCCCCCCCCGGGGCTCCTCCGGGTGTCTTCGCTTTCATTAAGCGGGTTGGTGATTAGCGAGAAGCCTTGGAAAGCAGATGATGACGTTGGAAAGCAACTCCTGATCGTTAAAAATAATGTGGTCCTGGAGTTATTAGACATATCTGGTTTGCGTGTTGGAAATCTTCCCCCTGGTCCCTCAGGCTGTGCTTTAAAGGGTTTAATGCTTTATTCTAGAGGGGCTGAGCTATAATCTGGTGGAATCCCCCTGGAGTCTAAGGTTTTTCCCCCCCTCCCTCCTCTTTTCCTCCTTTCTGCAGCTACTGTCTTCTTCTTGTGGCATGAAGTACATCAGTAGGAGTTGGATGACACGAACCTCTGGAGGCAAGAAACCTGAAACCAGGCAGGCAGGAAAAGTGACAATTAGAATTAGAGTTAGAATAATTATTATTTTTCACAGAAGAGGTTGCCATTAGTTGCTGTCCTTCCACCGGGCAGAGAGGAGTTCCTGTTGTATGATGGTCAGTTAAGAAAGCAGATTAATAACTTCCATAGAAGTAAATGCAGTTATCTCCGTCATTTTACAGATGTGGCGATAATTGTGATAATGATGCAAGTGATCTGCGTGTCTGTATAAACAAGTATGTTTATAATGTCCCGCTAAGAACTGACATTAATATTAACATTCTGTCCACATCTGTAAAATTTTGGACAGTGTTCTGCCTTCTTAAAAGAGGAACGGTGTAAAGGAAGTTTGGATCCTTCTGTCTTTCGGGATATAAGTTTCCCTTTGCTTTTTTTTTTTTTTTTTTTTTTTTTTTGGCCCAGTTCATTTGAAAGTGTGTGTGCTTGTATGCGTGTATGTATGCTATGTGTGTGTATGTATGTATATGTGGGTGTACATTTCCCACCGTTCTGCACAATCAGCTTCATGCGCACGCAGCATCACAAGCCCATTGCAGCAAAGACAAACCCCACCAGCTGAAAATCTGTCCCATCAACTTACTTCTGCCCCCAAAATAGGGCTTGTGGAGGGAAAAACATATACCTGGAGCCTGTCCCTAAGGTGCAAGGGATGGTAGAAGGTTCCTAAACCCGGCCCGAAGGAGCCGGTCTCTCCCGGAGGGAGCGGTGGGCAGCAGCCCCGGGGCCGGCGGTGCCCGGAGGTGTTAATTGTCGCTCTCTTTCCCTCTAGGCGAGGCCGTTCATTTAGCTCGGGATTTTGGGTACATCTGCGAAACGGAGTTCCCGGCCAAAGCTGTTTCTGAGTACCTGAACAGACAGCACACGGACCCCAGCGACCTCCACTCCAGGAAAAACATGCTGCTTGCTACAAAGTGAGTGCAAAGTTGATTACCCCCCCCCCCCCAACCCCCTTCCCCCGAGAAAATCCTCCCCCTCCTTAAACCTTTGAGCTCCTTTTGAAAGCAGACGGAGTTTCCAGTCCCCAAATTATACCGGCCCTGCGGGGATGAAGGATGCTCGTACTGCCCTATAGGGTAGACCCTATAGCCTCTGCATCTCTCTGCAGTGGGGTTTCTGCCAACACACGCCATCCCTATAGAGGATGTAGGCGACTGTTCCCAAGCTACCGTACATCGTTTCCAAGCCACCCCCACTTAAAAAATCTTTATGGAAAGGGGCCCGAAAAAATATATTTTACTTCTACAGCATGTCTGTCCTCCCTCCTCCTGCTGCTCACACACACCTGTTTGTCTGCTCCCAAATTGCAATGTCTTTTCCATACGGTTTAATTAAAAAAAAAAAAAAAAAAAAGGGAAAAAAAAGAAAGAAAAAAAACCTGCCACCACATACTGCTAACGATCCTCAGTTTGATCCTCCCAACCCATCTCTCTCCCTTGGGACTTTCTCGGTGGATGTGCTGTATTAGATGATTTACACTTGGCTGTGCTACTGACTGGGTGCTTCATAGTTTGCTCAGGTGATGGGCGCTGTGTGTCTCCACACATCTCCATCTATCCAGAAAAAAAAAAAAAAAAAAAAAAGAAAAAAAAAAAAGAAAGAAAAAGAAAAATATGCCATCCCAAACAGCTCTCATTTATTTCATGCTCTGGGACGTGGCTCGCCTCCGATGACAGTGTAATTTAAAGAAATATATGGAGGGTTGAGAAATCATTTGCTCAAATTTGTCCAGATGTTTTTTAGACGTGATTGGAATTTGATTGCCCTTTTCCGCAGGGTCAGAAGATATTAATGTCCCAGAACTTTAATTGCTCGCAGACCCTGCTTTGCTCTTTGAAGATGTAAAATGTTGGACTCATTACTGTTTGTTCTCCAAATTCAAAGTTTCCTCTCTTGCACTTTCTTAATGGATAATACACATAGAAGTAGACCTTTATCTTTCCCCACCCTCTGAAACCTTTAACCCACTGGGAATTTCAGAGAATTTCAGAGGATGAGAGCTGAACGCCTTTTTTAAGGGTTTCTTTTTTTTTTTTTTTTTTTTTTTTAATTCTAGCCTTTTTTTCTCCAGTCTCTTGGTAGGCACCTGTCTCAAAGAGACTATTCCTTTGGGAATCCAACCAGGCCCCAGGGTTTCTACGTTGCCCGGGCACTTGTTGACTTGAAGGCCTTTAGGACCAGAGTAATGCAAAAGAAAGTGTGTGGGGAAATTCATTATAAAAACCAAATCTGATTTTTCAAAGACATAGGCAAACAAACAAGAGCCGTATGTCAACTCTGATGTGTTAATTGGGATGCCACCCCCTAAAATAAACCAGGAAACACTAGCTTTGCTCCTCATGCAATGAGTAAGCCAACGTGGACTCCCAAAGTCCCGTTCTTTCTCGACAAGGTGGCCCGGCCTGAGCAGTGGCAGAGGAGCTTTCATTTTGTCCCTTCCCTGTACCACGTCCCTGTGGTACCCAGTAGCTCTCAGTGCGTGGTTGTGCTTTCCTTCGGGAACATCACTGGTGGGACCTGCTTGGTGTCAGGCCTCCGGGAAGATGGGGGGGTTGACAGACCCATGGCGCATCTCCCTTTCAGGCTGGTTATTTTTAGAGCCACCAAGCAGGGCTGGGTTTTCACAGTGCTTCGGAATCATGGAAGCATTTAGGTTGGGAAAGATCTTTAAGATCATCGAGTCCAACTGTTAACCTAGCGCTGCCAAGTTAACCACTAAACAATGTCCTTAAGTGCTACATCTACACATCTTTTAAACACCTGCAGGGATGGGGACTTTACCATTCTTCTGGGCAGCCTGTTCCAATGCTTGACAACTCCTTTAGTGAAGAAATTTTTCCCAATATCCAATCTAAACCTCCCCAGAAGCACCCTTGTGGCTGCGGGAGAGAGTTCTATCTCCAGATCTGGAATTATCCTGCATTTGCAGAAACTTCTGTCCTGAAGAACATCATCGGGGAGTTGCTGGCTCACCATGGCCATTCCCCAAGCACTGTTGGGGGAAAGGAAGGTGACAAAAAGGTCCTGTCCTGGGTCTTGGGCTCAGCTTTGGCCTGAATCTGCCTCTTCCTTCAACTTTGGTTGTCTCGGAGAAGTGTGGGATGAGTCTAACCACTGCTTTTCTCTCTCTCTTGTCTTCTCTTTGCCTTTCTTTCTTCCATGTAGGCAACTTTGTAAAGAATTTACAGATCTCTTGGCCCAGGACAGGACGCCCATTGGAAACAGCCGGCCCACCCCTATTTTGGAACCGGGCATTCAGAGCTGCTTGACTCACTTCAGCCTCATCACTCACGGCTTTGGGGCCCCCGCTATCTGCGCTGCCCTCACGGCCCTTCAAAACTACCTGACTGAAGCTCTCAAAGGCATGGACAAGATGTTCTTGAACAACAACACTGCTAACAGGCACACATCTGGCGAAGGACCAGGTAGTAAAACTGGAGACAAGGAAGAGAAACACAGAAAATGAGAGAGAAAGAGAGAGAGAGAGAGAGGAAAAAAAAAAAAAAAAAAAGAAAGGAAAAGAACAAAGTTAAATAAATAAAAGGAGAAAAGAGAGAGAGATAATCTTTTAAAACAAAACCGTCTTAATTTTAGCTTTAAAAATATTGGATTGGGCTTTGGAAGAATTCTATTAGGTAGGACAAAATAATAATAATAATAAAAATAATAATAATAATAATAATAATAAAAGAAAGACAATAATTTAAGATCAGAGGAGCACAATGGCGCAAGACCAGTGGTTCAGAGTCTCTTGCCAGGAACATGTGAAGACAACCACCAGGATTTTTTTCCCACTTCTGTTCTTTCACATTTTTTAAATAATGATTGGGGGAGGGGGGGATATAATAATAATTAATAATAATAATAAAAGAAAGAAATGAATAACTTATTGGAAGAAATCGGAGAAACATTTTTGGTGTCAGTGCTTTGATTTCTTGAGCTGCACGGTCTGTCTTGCTATTACTTTTATTTTATTCTTTTTTGGTTAGCTGTTTTTTTTTGGTTTTTTTTTTTTTTTTTTGGAACGACGTCCTGTCTCCACCCTAGTTAACACGACCTTCCAGAGCGTTCCTTTCCGAGCAACCCCACGGCTTCATTCCCCCCAACTCTCCCCATCTCATCTCACCCCCCTGGTTCTGTCTAGACGAGGAAAGGAGGGGAGGCGAGCGCACAGACCTCTCACGAAGTCGCCAACACCAGCCAGTTCCAGCTGCGTTCACGGCAGCGTCTTAACATTAGACGGGCAGTTTCAAGTCGTCGTAGCTCAGTCGAATTAGCTAACTCGATTCTTTTTTTTTTAAGAACTTCTTTGTTTTTCCTGGTCTAGACAGACTCTCTGTTTAGATTACCAGCGTTTACAGGTGTGTATGGGCGCGTGTGTGCGTATGTGTGTGCATATGCGTATGCGCACACATAACTTGCTAGGGGTGCGTGTGTATCCTATGTATGTTTGTATATATATGTATATATTTGAATATATACATATATATATTTAATATGTGTGTGTAGCCACACATATTCATGCATGCAAACATACCTTTGTAATTTAGTACTTGCCTTTGGTGGTAAAATGCCTTGTCTATAATGGGTTGCAAAATTTGAAAGTGAGGTCTGGTAAAATGTCAGCTCTATCTGATTTCTTAATTTTCTGAGGTCTCCTCTTTTTCTCTAGGGAGTTTTATATTCCTAACTATGCCAATGTTTCAGTCTTTAATTTCCTTGAGTAGTGTGTATGAGAGATACCTTCCCCCCTTTTTAAAGAACTGTTAACAACAACAAAAAATGAGTGATATGAGTATGTAATTCTTTCTCAGGAGTATGCACTATTTTATTTTCTTCTGTTTCCTAAAGCTTTGCCCGCTTGGCTTATGAGCTTCTTCAAAGAGGACTAGAGATCCCTACACAATATATCAGGTACAGAGAAAAAAAATCCACAATTCTGATATTCTGATACTTTTTATTTTTTTTTTTTTTTGCTTTTTCAAATCAAAGCCAGTTGTTTCCGAATTCTGTAGGTGCACTTCTTTAAAGAAGCTCAAAGGGAATAATTTGAATGAGATAAAAAAAAAAAAATAGAAGTTGAAATCGAGGTGTAATATTGCAAAGAAAATAAGAGCTGTGTTGTTGAATGTTACTGCACTTGCTTGGCACTAGGGTTTTGTACCCAGGGAGGAAAGGGTTGCCATGTGAGTTGGCTCCTCGTGATGGGAGTGGGGAGGGTTTGCCAGGGAATATCCTGATTTCTGAGCTCAGTCGGAGGAAATCTTTTTCTCTTAGAAAGCTTTTTTTTTTTTTTTTTAAAAAAAAAAATATGTCTTGTGACTCTTGCTTTAGAACAAGTCGGTAGGGGGAAAAAACTTCTTAACTCCAATGTTTTACTCGGTGGTTTGGTGTGTGACAGGATGTCTTATGCATATGATTTAGGGGGTGGCGGTGGAGGGGGAGTCTGATTTCTTTCCTCTTCTTTTTTTTTTTTTTTTTTAACCTACGTTTCTTTGTCTTCTACGGTAAAAATAATGCTGAAGTGTAAGGATATGAATTTCTGTTTGGATTCTGCAGCGTTGGGTAATTGCATGTGTTTCTCAGTGGGGTAGGGCTCGTGCACTAACACATCTTTTTGCTTATGTCAGAGCAGTTACTGGGTGTGGGTAAATCTCCTGGAGTCGCTGGCCAAACTCCAGTGGGGTCAGTCCCCCCTCCCCCAGCATCCCTGTTAAAGCTGTAGCGCTCAATCCCACCCACCCAAGCAGGCACACCTGAACTCAAAACAAGGAGAGAGAGAGAGAGAGAGAGAAGAGAAGAGAACCCTTGTTTTAGTTTCTAGTTACCTTCCAAAGCAGATGGTGCAGGAGAAATAATTCAGCAGTACTCTCCACATCCCCCAACAAAATTTTCTTAAAACACAAAAAAAGCAAACGAGCCTCTTGATCGTCACCCTTAGCGTCCTTAGCTACTTGAGAAATGGCTACAGCTGAGGTCCTGCTCTGCTTTTCAAACCTTTGTGCAGCAAGTGAAGGTCTTGGCTCTTGTCCCCTACCTGTGAGTTGGACGTGTGTGTGGCGATAGAAACCCAGGAACCATCCAGCCCCAAGGACCACTGACCCTTCTGGAGCTGCTCCTCAATCATGTACCTTTGGTCCTGCTGGGGCAGGGTGCTGTGGGGATCCTCACGTGAGAAAAGGGAGAGATTAAGGCAAGCAGCCTTCTCCACGGGCTGCTGGGATGAGTTGGTGGTACCCTTCAACTGTGACAGGTCCTTGGCAGCGGGTTTGGTAGTTGGTATGTCCCTGCTGATGTCACCAGAGGAGGTATGGATCCCTGGGTGGTGTAGATCTCATGGATCAGTAGGTTGGGGACCCCCAGACTGAAAAGCAGCCCTCAAGCAGCCCCTGGTCTTCCATGCCCCCCCCCCCCCCCCCGCCAACCACCCCCAGTTTCAGCAGGCCCATGGGGAAGGACAAATCAAGCTCCAGCACAGGATATGCCCCAGTAGTGATGCGTGGGAAAGGGAAGGGGTACACATGTGTGTATCTGGGGAGGAATGAATGGCACCACCCAAAAGCACATCTCCCGACAGGACTATTCTGTTTATTAAAGCTGAGCACAAATTGTTGAACGTTGCTTTGCCTGCCCTCCGCAAAAAGCCATTGTGAGGAGCCCCTGGGCCCAGCGGTCCAGCATCACCCAGCCCAGTGGAGCTCCTGGGTGTGGGGAGACCCCAAGTGAGCTCTCAGTCTTCCACCTCCCCAGCTGCACACGCAGGGATGTAGGGACCTGGCTCCCTGCCACCCCAGAGCTTCCAACTGAAGGCTTTGGGGGATGTTTGGGGTGGTCCTCTTAACTGCAGAAGACAGTATAGAGTATTCCACCGTCACTGTGAGTTAGTGGGGAGAGGGAACCACTTGCTGCTTCTTGGGGGAAGACACATGCACACACATGTGTGAGGACCAGATCCTGCTGCTGAAATCTCCCCTAGGTTCAGGTTTTGTTGCCTGGAGCAGGACTTGAACCTCGGGAAGGTTGAGGGGAGAGGTTCAGTTGACCCCTGGCAACCCTCACACCTTCTACCTGGAAGAGACAGACTGCAAAAGCCAGGCTGTGCCTCGCTCAGGCGAGATAAAGGCTAACGTAAAATTCTGATTGATTTTGGTGGGGCTCCCCTCATTTCTTCCCCAAAGTTCGGAGACAAAATCCACGAGGTTTCTGATTTAAAATGCAAACAGGGAGAAAATACGGCATAGGACTATACCCATCTCTGTTCTTCCCCCTAGCCTAGTGCTGGTCCCAGAGGGCAACATCCATTGCTCCATCGCTTCTCTCAGTGCTGAGGACTGAGGTTCCCCCAAAAACTAAACTCAGCCTCCCGCTGGAAGGCGCTTTCCTGCTCCCCTGCACTTTCCCAGCCCGACTACTTCGGTTGGCGGGGCACCTCCGATGTTTATCTGATAATTGCGTTATTAAAAGATTTGGTTTCCTCGGGATCATAAATCAATAAACAGGAGGATTAACGCGGCAGCTTTGCTTTTTAACTCAAGGGAAAAGTTTGAGGAGAGACCGTGAAAAGTTTGTTTTCAAACCAAACAGGTGGGTTGCTGTAAATTTTATTTCAATCTTAGTTTTTCTGTGGGAAAGATCTTTGGTTTTGTACTCTCCCTGACTTCCCCCCCCCCCCCCCCCCCCGGTTGTTATTCACACAAGGTGTGAAGGAAACAAGAAGCCAATTTTATGGGAATCCTTTTACAACCCGAGGATTTCTTTAAAATCGGGTGGTGTCTTGTCCCACCTACTAGAAATTCTCTGTGAGAAGCTGTTTCAAGTCCCTTTGCATCCCAGACCAACCTCTCTCCCCCCCCAGCCCCCACCCCAAATTTGCATTTGGGGCTGGGTGGGAAGGGGGAGGATGGTTTAAAGTCCTTTAGCTGTGCCCAAAGGGCTTATTCCCTTTCCCTGCTCATCTCTTTCTGACCGGTTTATCACGCAGATCTATTCGGCTCTGTTTTAATACGTTTCTCGGAGAATTTGGTGCTCGTTTCAGCTGCCGTTAAGCATTGCCAGATCGATCCGGCCAAACTCCCCCTCCCCTCCGGCTTCCCTGTGTGAGAGAGACCGCAGGCTTTTTACAAATAGTATATTTTCTTATACAAAGGGAAAAAAAAAAAAAAAAAAAGTAGAAAAAATCCCCAAACACACTGGCAAACGCCTGAACATTTCGAGAGAGACGAAACATTGTGTGCCAGCGAGAACTAAAGGAAAAAAAAAAAAAACAACAAAAAACAACCAAACAACAAAACAACCCCAAACAAACGCAAAGCTCTCAAAAAGCGAATGAGAAACTGGAAAGATGAAAGAAAAAAAAATAATAAATTCTCCTTTTATGCCCCAAACGATCCCTTTCACCTCCTCTTCTTGAAAAATCTGACCATGCAGTGAGAAATATCAGTTTATCGACTCTTCCTGAGAAGAAATGCGGAGAGGCATTCAGTATTGAGTTTGTATATATTTATTTATGCTTAATTTAACGGGAATGTGTAAATATGGCGAGCAAGTAGTTTTTGGGTTATTTATCTGTGAATCTATACCTCTGTGAATGGGTGGGGGAATTTAAAAACAAAAAGTAAAAATTAAAAAAAAAAAAGAAACAAAAAAGAAAAAAACAAAACCAACAAAAAAAAAATCCCGCTTGACTAGATAGTATCCTATCTGAATCTTTTCTGTTCTTTATAGACAAGCTGTTATGGTAATGGGTAGAAATTGGTTTCTTGTCCAGTGATGACCTGATTTACATAAATAATAAGAATAAAAAAAAAAGAGATTGTTGTGTTTTGTTGTATTTTCCTCTTCAGTTTTTTTGAATGTTGGTGCTGCTTCGATTCTGCAGACGGATTTACTTATAACGCCAAGAAGTCTTTATTTTCCCAATCTAGGCTTTGGGGAAATTCAGGACATGTCTCTACAGTAAAAAAAAAAAAAAAAAAAAAAAAAAAAAGACAATAAATATTGCTTCTCAGAAATGTTGGTATTTTATTTCTGTCTGACTCAGAAGTGTCCATATTTTTACCACTCTTACCTCTTCATTCTAAGCAGACCTATAATAAACCTCATGTCATGTTAACGTGAGCTTTCGTTTCCTTTTGCTTTTACCAGCTGAATTAGGAGTAAACCTTCTTTTTCTTTTCAAAGTATCAGCCATTGAAAGAAAATGTTATGTAAGGCTTCATTATTCAATATCAGGAACCTTTTTTGTTCCCCCCACTGCTATGTTACTGTCACTGTACGTTTCACTTATGTATACGTGGATGTGAGTGTGTATATGTATATATATATACTCTTATGTACAGCTCGGGAGTGATGTTCGTAGTCCCACCGCGGGATTATTTTCTACCTTCAGGTCTACACTTTGCAGCACCAGTAATTAGCAAAAGGAAATATTCAACCCAAACCAACTTCTTCCTTCTCCTCTCCCCCTCCCTTCCCAAATCGGCTTTATTTAGGTGTGTGACCGACACTGATGGAGAAAAGCCGAGGGGAGAGCCGGAGCCCCGGGGTTAACCTGGAGCCACTCCGGAGTGACTCGGGGTTTACCCTGCGGGGCGGGGGGAGGTGTGAAGGAGGAGGGGGAGCAGATTAAGGACCTCAGGATTTATTTATTTTTTTCTCTCTTCATTATAGAAAGTAATTTTTTTTTTTTCCTGTAACTCAGAGGCTGTCAATTTAACCCTCCGCACAGTCACCCTGAAAACAAACACCCACGTGTGCTCAACCAGGGAGCCCCGAGGGTGGAAACCGGCTTAAAGCATCGTATTTACTGCGGGCAACTATTTTGGTTAAATACCCGCTCTGAAGACTTGTCCGGGTTGGGTTTTGTCTGTTGGGTTTTAGAGAGAGTGGTAGTTTGAGAGGGCAGAAGGAGAGATGTAGGAGCGGTAAAAGGCGATGGATCGGGTTGGGTTTTTTATATTTTTTTTTTTTTTTTGGCAACTTAATATCTCTCTCGGAGGTATAGCAAAAAATAAATCCACCCCCATCTCCCAAACTACCTCCCTTCTCCCCCTCCTTCCAGCTTGGACTACAGGAGTCAACTCAGCTGATTGCCCAAGGTGTCCAAAATAAATCAGCATCATCATAATAAAGAACAACCAACCAAACAAAAAAGCAGCAAACATTGTAAACGACGACCCCAAAGTCTCTTTTATGGGGAAGCTTTCGAGGCTCGGCTGCCTCAGCTTCAGCCAGGCTTGGATTCAGCCGTGACCTACTTTCTCTCCGTGGTGTGATGGCAAAAACGCCCGGAGCAAGTTTGGGGGGTCCGGGATGGAGGGGGTGGGTGGGTGGCAGCAGCGCCCGGGGTCCGAGCAGGGGGAAAATGAAGTGTGTGGGGGGGAAGAGCAGCGGAGCAGAAAGCAAGAGAAAAAAGGGAATCCCTCCCACCTCCCCTTTCCTCGTTTTTACCGGGGCTTTGCAGGGCGAGGATTGCCCTCCCCACCCCACCCCCCCCCCCCAAACCTCCCCTCCCCAGCCCCTTCATCCCACGGGCGGGCAGGTGTGGGGTGAAGGATGCCCACTGGGAAGAGCAGCGACACCGATTTCCAAAAGCCGGGCTGCGCGCCATGCTTTTTTAGTTTGTTTTGTTTGCTTTTGTTTTAATCGCACCGATGATATTATTTTTAGTAGAGCATCTGTTTTGCATGAAACCTTTCAAAACAGCTCTCGCTGTTCCCAGCGGAGTCTGAGAGGGTTGTTTGGGGGACGGGGGAGGATCAGGAAGTTTCTCTGCCGTCCAAGAGCTGTGCAACAGTTATGTAAAATGGGGATTAAAAAAAAAATAATAATGCATCGGGGAAAGCTCTTTTGTAACTCGGCAGAAGCACCCGCTTGTGGAAACCCAGGGCTCCCTTTAAAACGGGACCCGACGGGACGAGGAGGGGCTCACCCCGAGTTTCCCAGGCTCCCGGCGACGGTGTCAAGGTTGTGGATTCAAAGCACATATATGTGTATATTGATAATAAAATACAGTCAGCTGCTCCGGGAGGCTGCCGGTTTGCCCTGCCTCCCCCGGGGCCGGGTTCTCCTCCCGCTTTCCTCCCCCCCCCCCCCCCGCCTCCTCCCGGCTGACAGCCGGCGGTGCTCGGGATGGGCTCCCGCACCAGCGGGTCTGGAAACGCGGTGTCAGGAAAGAAGAAGTATTCCTGCTGATCTCCTCTGCCCCGCTGCATTTTCCCAAAGGTCTTCAACAAGCCAAGATCAGATTCATCCTTCCTTCCTTCCTTCCTTCCTTCCTTCCTTCCTTCCTTCCTTCCTTCCTTCCTTCCTTCCTTCCTTCCTTCCTTCCTTCCTTCCTTCCTTCCTTCCCTTTTCTCTTCCTTCCTTCCTTCCTTTTTCTCTTTCTTTCTTCCTTTCTTCCTTCCTTCCTTTGTCTCTTCCTTCCATCCTTCCTTTTTCTCTTCCTTCCATCCTTCCTTCCTTCCTTCCTTCCTTCCTTCCTTCCTTCCTTCCTTCCTTCCTTCCTTCCTTCCTTCCTTCCTTCCTTCCTTCCTTCCTTTTCCTTTCCTTTCTTTTCCTTTCCTTTCTTTTCCTTTCCTTTCTTTTCCTTTCTTTTCCTTTCCCTTCCTTTCCCTTCCTTCCTTCCTTCCTTCCTTCCTTCCTTCCTTCCTTCCTTCCTTCCTTCCTTCCTCTCTTTCTTTCTTTCTTCCTTTCTTCCTTCCTTCCTTTCTCTCTTCCTTCCTTCCTTCCTTTTTCTCTTTCTTTCTTTCTTCCATTCTTCCTTCCTTCCTTCCTTCCTTTCTTCCTTTCTTTTCCTTTTCCTTCCTTCCTTCCTTCCTTCCTTCCTTCCTTCCTTCCTTCCTCTCTCTCTCTCTCTTTCTCTCTCTCCCCTGGTCTTTCTCCTCTTGTAGCTTCTCCCCCAGCTGCGGTTAAAAATAAATGAATAGCAGCAGTAACCTAACTCATCAAAACTTCCCCTCCCCACCGGTCTGATGTTATAATCTGCTTTCCCAGTCATGACCAGCGGGGACTTTCTCTCCGTCTCTCCTGCCTTGCCCCAGTCTCTTTTTGAAACTCTAGGTAGTTCTAGTTTCCATTACAGAACTTCACCTTGATTTATATAGTCATAAACATCACTTTTGTCTTTCATCCCTTTGGGGTGAAACTCCTTTCTTTTCTTTCTTCCTTTTTGCTGTTTTTTTTTTTTTTTTTTTTTTTTTTCCCCCATTTTCCCTCCCCACCTGCACGCTATGGCCCACATTTATACGAGACCTCATAAATAACATCTGGTGTCCCTATGACGGAACTAGTGAAATGTCTTAAATAATCCCCAGTACCAATATAGTCACTGAATTCCTTTGTTTTCTCTGTCTCTCTCGTAAACAGGCATCCACACATATTTTTGCCCTGTAGCTGGACGTGTGCCTGTGCATGTGCACATCTGTACCAGGACATCGTGTTACGTGTCATGGCACAACCGTGCGTAGCTCTGCTTCGCCGTGCGGAGTCAATCCTATTCGCACACCATTGCTGACTTTTATGAGTTAAGGGAAAAAAAAACCAAACAAAAAACAACACAACAAAAAACCCACAACAACCCACAACCGCCCCCAAAATACTCCTCGGTTTTGCCTTCGGAATGAAATCCTTGCAATAGACCTCAGCCGGTGCAAAGGGCCGGTCCTCCCTGGTGCCCCCCTACCTTCCCAGTGCCCCCCACCTTCCCAGTGCTCTGTGTTCCGCACACCCCATGGACGGCGGGGTCCAACAGACGGACCCCGGGCCTGATCCGGCTCCCCGGGGCAGCGGAGGAAGGGCTGGCCTGATTTCCCTCTGCCTGTCAGCGGGGGGGGGGGACGGGGACGGGGGACGGGGGAGAAGGAAATCTCTGGGGATCTGCGAGTTAAGAGTGTCTTTATACTCTCTCCTTAATACAAAGCGGGGAAAAACAGAATCTCACGCAATTCCGAAATCGCCGCAATTACTTTGGAGCTTCCTCTGAAAAGCACTAAAATTAAAGGGTGTGTGTGTGTGTGTGTGTGTGTGTATTTCTTACCCGAATATTCAGAGACAATAATATTTTGGCCGGATGGGGTAAATGAATAAATGCCCACAACCAACACCCCCCCCCCCCCCCAAAAAAAAAAAAAAAGGGGGGGGGGGATTAACACTTGACGAGGTGTTTTTAAAGCAAAGGTAAAGACTATCCTGAACGCTACCAGGTGCAGTGTGTCCTCTCCGGTTCCCCAGCGTGGGGAGGTGCTGTGCCGGTGATTATTAGTGTTATTAAATAAATAGCGGCGTGCGCGGAATAGCCGGCATCTTCTGCCAACGCGCCGGGAGGATGCTCTCCCCAGGTCGAGAGGAACATTTCCGTCAAAGCAGAAACCTTTGGTTCTTTCCACGGGATAAATTAGTGCGCGTTGAGATTTACAAAGAGCACTGAGTACAATTGCAGTTATAGCCATAGTTTTACTCGCTTAAATCGCCAAAGTGAATGAGGAGTGTGTGGACATTTCTTTTCCTTGTAAAAATCCATCAAAGTACCTGGGGGGGATCTTTTTGCCTCATGAAACCAGCGCTAACAATAGTTTATTTTGTTCTTGGTGCGGAGAGCATCACCTGACAGTCTCTGCTCCTTCAAAACTCCCAGTGACTTAACCGAAAGCTGCTCTTACCTGCAAAGAAAAAAATAAAAAAATAAAAAATCCCCCAAACCCACCCTAAAAAACCTGCAGGAGCAGTTCTTTCCGAAAACTGTGAGCAGCGATCGGGATGAGAGTAAGCTCCGGACTCCCCTATACTCCGCTCTATTTCAGTGCAGAATGGATCCTGGTTTGGCTGGGGAAAAAAGGGAGCCTGTTTCCAGCTCTTGTATAGAAAATCACAGTACAATAACTGGTATCAATGGGAACGGGTGGTGATGGGAGAACTGCAAACGGGGCTTGGAAGCATTTTTGACTACATGCTTTTCACGGAAATAAGCTGGATTTAAAAATCTATTTAATATTGGTTTAACGCGAGCCGGAAGGAACGAGGTGAAATATTTTTAAACGAAAAGTTTGGGATTTTTATCTTCACGTTTGGCAGTGAATGTGGGAGATGGTTTTCTTGGACGGGTAAAATAAACACCGGCTTTAACCTGCCCCCAAAAGCCGCCTGTTCATTCACCCGCTGCTCATCCTTACACCCCCCAAACCTTGTGCAGGCAGATGAGTGAAAAAGAGTGAGAAAGTGAAGGAGGCGATCGTTTGAATCCCTCCAGCTTTGCTTTCCTGGGACCTTGCCATGGCAGCCGGAGCCTGGAGGCTTTTCCCTGCGCCCGGCAGCTGCCGGGGGAGGACGGGGGCGATGGCCGAGGCGTAGCAGGGACCTCCTTCTCCCTTACGCTTCAAAGGTTTCTTTAAACTTTAACTTAGGAGTGACATGAGACGAGCGAAAGTGACTCAGCCCCGACCCGTAAACTCGCATTTTGGAAACAGCGTGGTTTTTTTTTTTTTTCCTCCCCCCCTCCTTTTTTTTTTTCCTCCCCCCCTCCTTCTTTTTTTTTTTTTTTTTCTCCCCCCTCCTTTTTTTTTCCCCCCTCCTCACCCCCCTCCTTGCTCTGGCTTGGGAAGTTGGGGCTTGTTTGGAAAGTTTGGAAAGAATAATCATTAAAAAAAAAAAGCGGGAGGGGAGGGAGAGTTTGTTACAGAGAATTTCCTTTTTGGATAAAAGGTGATCTAATTATAGCGGTTTTCTCGCCAATGTGGAGCACTACCCCCGCCCCAAACCCCACACCCTGGGCTGGGGCGTTGTGCAATCCTGAAGGATGGGTGGGAAGAGTCAAGTAGGGCTTTCTCCCCTCCCCCCCTCTGTAGAAACCGTGTGTGTGTGTTTGTGTACATATATATACTTGGGTTACTGACCTGCGGGAAATATTTTACAGCTATTTATCTCTCCCGGTGCAGAAAATGAAGGCTACGGGGTTGATTTTTTTTTTTTTTTTTTTTCCTTGCTGCATTGCTTTCTCTGTCTCTCCCATCCCGTGCAGGCAGCTTTTCGCAGGCTCTTTTATTTACCAAAAAAAAAAACCCCACCAACCCAAAACACCCGACACACGGCTGCGGGAGGCTCTTTCTGCAGTCGGGGCTACAAGCCCTGCCGGGAGGTGGTCCTCTCTCAGGTATACGTTCGGACAACGCGAAAATTGACAGCTGATGACGGAAAGGGAGGGAGGGGGAGTGAGAAAAGTTGGGTTATCCCCAGTGATAGCCAGGGTCAAGGGAATCCCCCTGCTAAAGTTGAGAGAGGATGACCTGGGAGGGAGCTCATCCTTCCCCCAACCTCACAGCGAGCTCCTCCAGCTCTGCAATCCTCTACCCCTTCCCAGTGGGCTCTGCCCGGCCCCCAACCGGCCCCTTGTCCCCTCCGTGCGGGGTGCTCTGCCCGCTTGGCTCCCCCCGACCTCCCCCCTTCCCCTCGCCCCCTTCCCAACATCCTGTCAAGCAATAGGCTGTAAAATAGTTATCCAGCCCAGCACACAGGCAAGTGTCGTTTGAGAGTAATTTCTGCCCCAAGCATTTGGCCGGGGGCGAAGCAAGCGTGCTCTCTAACTGATCAACCTGGATATTTCATTATTCATTAATTTACTGTTTAACCAAATCCCACTCATTATCAGAGGCAACGCTTGGCAGAGCCCAGCGAACAGTAGCAGTTGGTGTCAGGCGTGGAGAATTGGCCCATTTGATCCTGGGCTGTTTTATTATTCAACACCACTGACTGAGAAAAAGGCCCATGAATAATAAAGAGCCAAAGCGTGTTTGAACTGAGAAGCATGACACAGCCTTACAAAACAGCAGTTAGGAAATTAAAGGCGAGGTGGCCCAGGCTTTGCATTTTTTATTCTCACTCTGGGCACAGGCATTGGGATCCCACATTTTTGTTGCTCTTGTGTTTATTGTTGTCGTTATTACTATTTTCTCACAAGCTGCTCGAGAGGTGTAAACCCCAAATCGTAACTGGGATCTTTTTACTGCAAAGTTTCTCTCTGCTCTATCCTGGTTATCGTTTTGGTTTTAATAATGGCATAGATTGTGCTGCCTGCTTTTTGTCCTTTCTTTTACTCCATAGGAAATAAGCCCACTACAAACACCAAATCTGGATCATTTTTGTAGTAAATCCACAAAAACACTCACAAGAGAAGGTTAACTGAGCACTGGGATGCCAATGGTGCCACAGGAACGCTGCAGAGATCCTGAAGGACCCTCAGGGCTGAGACTAGCCCATCAGGATCAAGTCTCCAGAAAACTACTACTCTGAAGGCATCTTTCGTATTTTGACACCACCTTCATCTCTAGGCACTGACCGATCACCAGCTGAAAAGAAGAATACACTTCCTAGACAGTGACACTATTTAATTGTTTTTTCACGTTAGTAGCATATGATCTAATAGTAATCCTCTTCTGAACCCAGATCTTGGCTTTTTTTATGCTTCCTTTATGTATGGCAGAAACTCACAAGTGTTATCTCAGTTACCTTGAGATCAAATTATGTTTTCCAAAATGCTTCCATTTTTGTAGGATGCATAAGACTGTCCTACGGAGTGGTGACATTTAGCATGTCTCTTAAAAAAAGCTTTTCTTCTCTAAGGTGGCTAAAGTCATAGAATCATAGAATAGCAGGTTGGAAGGGGCTGCAAGGATCATCTGGTCCAAGCTTTCCTGGCAAAATCACAGTTTAGACAAGATGATGGGTGTCCTGAAACAGAATGAGGAGCAAGCAGTCAACAGCAGCTTTGAAAAAACGTTGACCAAAATGTTTCTGATTTATAAAAGTCATCCAAGAACAGTGGAGCAAAATAACTTATCTGCAGCCACAATAATCACATGCGTGAAGTTGGAGTATTCACAGCAGCCTAGCCCTAATGTCACCCTCTCCAAATATTAGGGATTTGCAAGACTTTTGGTCAAAATATTCTTTCTGTGTTGTTCTTTTGATCTTTGTTGATTATGACAACTGCTGTTGTGAAACAGCCTCTGATTTCCTTACGTTGCATTGTAATTTGTGTTAGAAATAACATCTTTAATGTCATGAGGTTGCGGCAAAGATCTGTTTTTCCATCTTTCCATGAGCAAATGGCAGGGTGCGTTTTGCCCTTCTTACTTTTCTAACCCCCTTCTGTCGACTTCACCAAGAATTATGGTAGGAGCAGTCATGGCTTTTAGTCCCCCCCCCGCATGCAACGCTGGACACAATATGCGGTGGTAGGAACAGAACAAGGGTGCCACCCCCATGATGCTGAGACTGGTGTCCCCCCTTCGCCTTTCGTATCTGTTCAGACTCAGACTCTGCTTAAGACGCTTGGATGATGAAAAAAGATTGTTCCTCCTGTTTGTGTCCCTTCTTATCTTCTCTGTCATCTCCTCTCCTGCCTCCCCGAGATACACAGAAGTGGGATTTCTGATGGGTGGCAGCCGTGCAGGGAATGATAATTACAAGACCAAGCTCAAGTTATCTGCACATATTAGTTCTGGTCAGGATCAACAAAGACCTCCTAAATGATTTAGAGTTACTCGATTTGGATCAATTGTTTATTTAATAAAAAAGTGGCCAATTCAACCCCAAACCACATGTCTTTTTTTATTTGTGGCCTGGCTCCCTGCAAAGGCATCTCTGAAAAGGCCATGTGTATCCTATTGTGGCAACAGGCACTTATCCATAGGCTCTGTCTCACCCTGCAGGATGTTTTTTTAGGTTTGGGTGGTTTCATTTTTGTTTTTGTTTTTGTTTTTCTCTTTCCCCCGACCCCCTGCTGTTACTTCTAGAAGAACCGGTGTGAATTTCATTGGGATTTTATGTCTTGATTAAAAAAACCCAAGTCCAAGTCTCTGTCAGGAGTACGCGATCAGAGATTTGGCTTCTTAGTCAGAGCTTTGCCTTATCTTTCTAAATCAAAACCTGCTTCAGAAATCACTTCAGATTATTAGAGCTTCCTCTTAAGTCTGGTTCAGACTGACTGTGGGTTTTAGATACTCAAAAAAATAATAAAGTGTCTGTGCATGTGGGTGCACAAGTGTACAAATGGCTCTCGCTCTGTTTCTGCCTCTAAAGTGCCCATACACAGTCATTTTTGTATCTTTTTTTTCTTCTGATCTTTCATTAACGTTCGTGACTATGGTTAGTATTCCTGGAATTGAATGTATCCGGTGAAAACAGTCCCATAGCAGCCTAGATTTCTTGTTCGCGTTTATGTGGGCTTCACATACCTCTGAGGTGGGTCTTACCATCAGGAAGACCCATTGGTCCATGGTCACTGAAATAACCTTTTTGCTGACTTTAGGAGAAGAAGGATTTCACCTGCACATCACCATTACCAAACCACAAATGATGGCCATGCCGTCATGCAGAAGAGCCTCTACGTACAGACCATCTCAGGCGACTGCAGACTGCTTGGACAGCCAGTCACCATGGTGGTGAGATGTTGGCCATGTGTTAGGGAACATCAGTAATCTGCCTTTATAACATTTCCATAGATGCAACAGGGGCCTGAGTAGGTGACCTTAATATTCCTCCATAAGAAACTCCGTCACTTTCTCCAGCTGGAAGGTAGATACGGCCTTAATCTCTTTAGGGTAGGAATTGTCTTTTGTTTCAAGTGCCAAGCATTTTGTGAAATGGCACCTCGATTTTCATTCCCGCTAGGGTACTAAAAGAAAAACAACCACAGCATACATTCTTCGGGAGGTATAAAACAAGGATTCAAGGTGATTTTCTGGGAAGGCGAAGTTCCACAGGAGCAGCAAGTCTCTCTGTTCCTTGGTAAAAAGTCGGCGCTCTTTGTGTTGCTGAAAGAAAAAGGAAAAACCACACGGCTGTCAGGATGAAAGAAGAAATCTGGTGTTTCCATGCGTGCATGAATGTGACGAGCAGACGCGCGTCCCAGTGAAGGCTGTTGAGCATAAGCGGATGCGAATGGCAGTGAAGGATTATACCGTAGGTGCAGAATTGCAGGTTTAATCACTTGTGATTATAATTGAGCGTGGGGGGAGGTGGGCAGCACTGCTGGTGTAACTGAATGGGGAGCGTGAGGGTGTGATTGTAATTAAGTGTGGGTGTAACGCGCTGAACGTAACTGAATGTGAGTGCCAGGAGTTGGGTACGTAACCGAATGTGAAAGTGTCTGAGTGAGTAGATGTTAGTGGAAGGAAGAGGGCATGATCGGAGCTGAAGGTGAGCGTGGCTGAGTGTGTCTGCGACGGAGCTGGTGTGTGATCGGAGGACTCTCAGAAACCAGGGTGGCAACAGCAAGGCCACAAGAGACCGTCTCCAAAGCCCCGTGTTTCTGGAGCGAGGGGGGTGAGAGGTGAGCGTGGGGGCTGGCATCAAAACGCAGCCTGGGTTTCCTAAATTGCGCTGTTAGCTGGGACAGCCCTTCCGCTGGCGTGCTCAAAGCCACGAGCAGTCTCATTGACTTCACTGGAGCGGAACGTGCATGAATAAGTGCTCAGTACCAGGAACAAGGACTACGGAATTAGTGGATGTAATTAACGAACCCAATAGTGAACGGTGCTGGGTTAGTCTACGAAACATTGACTACTTGCTCAAATAAAATACTATACATATTTTTTTTTTTTGCTGTGTTCGTGCTCCCAGCGTATTAATTTTTTTTAGGTAAAGTTTAGCCTGAAAATTTGTACAAACAAGGAATTTCCAATGACTGTTAGGGGTTATTTGTGGCAGAAGTATTTTCAAATACTTTTTCAAATACTTTTTTTCACATGTAACATGTGTTTCTAAGAACTAAATTAATCCAATCAAGGCAAAAAGCTAACACATCATAAACTACATGTCTAACCAAAACTAATTAGCCCAGCTTGATTTTCATCTATCAAACATATACAGCGAACAGCTCATAGACTTGAGACCAAGATGCCTCAAAGAAATTATTTGGAATGTGAATTCAGCTAATGAATAAATGGTGACCTTGAAGGCCATGCGTAAATCTAAAAAAGAAGTTAATTCAGTCCTTCTTTTCCCCTCCAAACTAGTTGTGCAGCTCTAGTTATTTGTGTGCCAGAATGATTTAAAATGATGCTACCAGCAAGGCTCTCATTGCCATTTACCAATATACGCAAGTTTCCTATTATTTTCACCTTCCTTTTAACAGCTTCTCATTGAGACAGGCACACACTTTTCTTCACATGCCTTAGGGCTTCTTGACACTTAAGAATTTACCAGAATAGCTATTCCAGAATTCTGGAATAAAACCGGTTACATGGGGGCTTTAATTAAACAACTACTTGGGAACCATTATCCAGAAATAGTAAATTTCCAGGAGTAGAAAACCTTTAGAGAAACACCGTGGCTCAGCGAGTAGAGACATGGCATGGGAGCGAGGAAAAAATGCAGTCTTTTCTCAGCTGTGCCGGAACAGCTGCTTTATCCTTCATTTATTATATATGTAAATGGGCGTAGGGAGCCATATTCTGGTTGTTTATTAAGGGACTGAAGTTAATCTCGCTAGATTTTACTCGTCTATACAGTAGGCACCTGTTTAAGTTGCAGAGGTTCCCTCTTTATGGATAGAGAGAGCTTCTTCCAGTGCCCGGCTTGTGCCACCCTGATGTGAGTATCTAGATAGGCTGGATGAACATCATCTATATGTCTTTGTTTCTGGATGGACTTGACAGGGACCCAGAGGACTCAAAGGAGATGGTATGAGTTGCCTTTTACGCTTAGTGATACACTTAATGAACTAAGAGGCCACCTCTCATACGGTTGCTAAGTTAGGCACAAGTGAGCCGTAAAAAGATGACCGTTGCTCCTTATTTTATTCTAAGAAGCACTCTGAGGTCTTCAGATATAAAAAATTGCACTACCCCAGGAGTCTCATTGCTACCGTAGACTTTCCTCCTTCCTCGTCCTGTGCTTCTTTGCATAAGTGGATTTAGCTTGGAATATGTAAGGGAGATCCCCTCAGTTTGACCAAGGAGGACTCAGCGTTTGTGGCCTAATGGGTAGGACGTGAGTCCAACTTTCACGGTATCTTTAGAGTCAGAAATGTGCTCACCACATCCCCTTTGCTCTGGCACCGCCTCAGCTGTTTGGCGTTGCTCTGCTTTCATTTGTAGGCTCTGACGGGAGGGACGCATAATTTCCCCTGATAGCAGGGGATCTCTGAATGGGGTCTCCACGTTTAAAATGTGCCACCATTTGTAATACGGAGGCAGGTCCGAATGGAAATCACACTCCCTTCTGTTTCCTCACTCCTGGTTTCACAGTGGCTTAATCGCAGCATGAAGGAGTGAGGCTTTTTTTTTTTTTTCCTAAAGTAGCCCGGTGGTTTAAGGGACTTTGTTGGGAGACAGAAGCCTGAAATCTTTCATGAGGAGATTCATGACCTTAAATCTCCTTCTTCCTGGGCAAAAGCAGCTCTTATTTCAGCTGCGCTTTGAATAAAAATCGTCATGAACCGGAGGTGACACCACTTGTTATTCACCCACACTGCTCAGATCAGAGGACGCTTGTTGGACTGGGCCCCTCAGGGTGCTCAGGAGCACCCTACTTGTGAGCCTCAGGCAGGCGGCATGTCCTCAGCTCAGGATGGTGGTGACGCCATGCAAGAATAGTCCTCTGATTTGTTATTAACTTCCTTATTTGTTGTAGGTGAGCTCTTGGATCGTGCTTCCAGCCTTCCCTCTGAGGTATGAGAGTCTGAGGACACGGATTCCAGTCTGATCTGTGGGTGTTAAGTCATTGACTGTCAAGCCTGTGGTGTCTGATCCAACACCCATCCGTCACTGCTAAAGCTTCCAGTGACATCAGTGGCCCAAGACTGGGGCCTTCAAGTGTAAATTTTAAGGAATGAATCACTGCACACTTCTATAAAGGTTCCTGCTGGAAATGACTTGATTAAAAATAACACACTTAGGAGAGGTGTTTCAGCTCCAGCCAGACCTCATTAACAGAATCACTCTTGATGTTCTCCTTGGCAAGCCTGGCGTTAGGTCTGCTTCAAACTTGTTTATGAGGTTGTTTGAGGTTTGCGCAGCACACAAGATCTACAGTTGGAAAAGTGTCACTGCATGAGGCTGTAATCCTCGCTGTGGTCAACGTGTTGAGAGTTTTATATTTCCTGACCGCAGGATCTTTCCATAAAGTGAAGGGGGGGAGGGATATTATTGTGATTAACCAGCTGGTTTATTAAAACTTCTGGAAGCCACGGTGAAGCTTTAATGAGATTATTGTGTCCATAAACTGCAAAGTTTCTTCTGCGCTTTCTTATTATGGGCAAAATAGAGGAACTGGCCAGGCCTTTCTCAGGCCATGTGAAAGGTTATTAGAGACCATAACTCTGGGCGTGAATGGTGGCAGCGAGACAGGGAGAGGCCTTCCTGATGGACTCACCAGCTGAAAATTTGTGAGGTGATTTTTCCCCCGTGGTCTCTGGAGGTGTAAAGTGCAGCAGAAGCTTTTGGCAGCCGCGCTAGAAAGAGGGACAGGATTCCCTCCTTCCCTCAAATCCCCCTGGTTAACCCGCAGGCTGAAACACGAGCAAGTTTTCCACAGGCTGGCCACGACCCACGCTTCGAAACCATATGTTGCGTTTATAGACCCTGCTTTGGCAGAGTCCTTAAGCACCAACAGTATGTGTGTGACTTCAGCCTGACCACTCAGGCCGTGTCCCCAGTCAAAGCCATGCCAGGGTCCCTTTTTATCTTATAAGATTGATGGAGCAGTTTTCACATGACAACATCAGCATTTAGCACTTGTGTAGACCACCAGGTACACTTGCTTTCCCACATTGACTAACTCCTTGCTCTGCTGGGTGGCAGAACAATATGATGCAGTGCACGAGGAAGAGGTTACTGAGGAAAAGCAGTAGTAAGGTCAGCTGTAAGCATTTCTTGGCCTTCCCATCTTGATTCCTCCGTTCCTTCTACTAACTTGAAATGAAACGTGAAAAAATTGCAGGCCGTCCTGGTAATTTCCTAACTTTCTCCCCGTTTGTTTATTATATTATTCTATATCTTAATTTCCTCACTTTCATTGCTCTTCTTTCTTTTCTTCCCCATCACTTTATTTTTTCTTTGCTTTCATAGTTTATTTTTTTAAAAAACGCAGGATGGCATTTAACCAACTGTCATTTTGCTTGGAGATGTGGAAGAGACATTGGAAAGCTTTACAAGAAAGAAGAAAAGTATATCAGGTTGTGTCCATTCTGGTGATCCTTCCTGGACATCAAAAAAAAAAAACCAACCCCAAAAGACCCAAACAGTAGGAAACTCAAATGATATTTCTAACATAAGGAGTTCTAAGTCCATCCTCTACAGCAGACAGCTTGGAGCTATCAGGCCCCCCTCACTTGGCACCAGGCCCAAATGGCACAGTCTAGTCATATCAGTATCCATATGGGGCAGATTATTCTTCATTTGGGTGACTTTGATGCAAAAGCAGACAATATCACACCTTCTGGTGTCAGGCCGGCAGTAGACAATGCCGCCGGTACCCACCTCTTCGTAATCCTCCCGGTAACTGCATTTTTTCCAGCAGATCGGGAGGGAAAGTGGTGAGCCTCTTCAGTAGATAGCCCCTGCGCCTCCTAAAGGTGCTACAGGTCCTAGGAGCCATGCAAATGTTTTTAAAGCCCCGATTAAACCTTTCTGAAAGAAACTAGTGGGTGGTCTGTTTTATAGTGAGTACAGTAAAAATTACTGGACCCAATTTATCCTCAAGAAATGCAGGGCCAGAGGTGAATCCCATTTTTTAGTTGTTACTGTAGCAAATATTTACATTATTTTTCTTTTTAATCCTTTTTAGGCATCAGCCTAACAATTTCTGTTTACTTGTAACATAAACGAAGGAGAAAGGATGTTGTTAATTGAATAAGCCCTTTAAATGCAGACATTATAAAAACACAGGGTTGGCTATTAAAGTACTCAGAAAAGCAGTTACAAAGTCTGATTCAGCTTTCATTTCAATCAGTAGCAAAATTCTAATTGATTTCAGTAGGAACAGGGCCTGGCCTTAATTTCTTCAGTGCTGTCCACTGTAAAGTAATTGATTCACATTGCTGCCCTCTTAAAGCAACACAGCACGTTCCTTAAATTTTCTAGAGGAGGACCCACCCCTGTCATTTGGGACAGGTCAGAATCTGTGTGTCATAGGATCTCTTTCAACGATGTGGTTTTATTATCCGCATGTGTAAATAAGTTTCCTTGTAGAATATATATGGAAAAGGAGGATTTTTTTGGAAGCAACCAAGTCAAATTCTGATTAAAACCACACATGGCCAGTGAAATAGTAGGCAGAAACCCCATGGCTGTAGGTAGGGCTGGAAATACCCACAGGTGGATTTTCTTTAGTTAGGGAAGGCTAACAGGCAGGAGTCTTTTCTCCTCCTTGCTGTGACATATTTGCAGTCGTCAGATTTGTACTGGATGTGATTTTCAACATCCTCAACCTGTTGTAGGAATGAACCTACTTAGTTATACACTGTGCAGTATCCAAGAAACGACAGAGTTTGCCCATCTCTTATCCAACTACTTTCAGAGATCCAGCTTATTTCAAGCACTCTGGGACTGGGACATAAGTGATTTGACTGTCAAGCTGTGGTGACATGGTACTTCTTCTACATTAGGGATCTCGTACAGTAACGCTTGATAATTTGTATTGTTCATTAGGGTTGGCCTTGAGGTGACACTGAAGGTTACGTTTGCTCATCCTTCTGACACTGAATCTCCACGTAAACCAGGAGCCCATGTGCTTGGATGCACACGGTATAGGAACATAAATGGTCTACAAAGAGTTTGAACTGGAGCCACTAGCGAGGCACAGAGGACAGGAGACATCCCATGCTTATGGCAGCTCCACTTGTAACCTGCTGTAGACATAGCTGTGCTTTGAGATGTGTCTTCCTCACCTTCACTTGCAACCTGCTGTAGGCATAGCCGTGCTTTGAGATGTGTCTTCCTCACCTTCACTTGCAACCTGCTGTAGGCATAGCCATGCTTTGAAAGGTGTCCTTCCTCCCCAAACCCAAGCTTGAGAAGCGATGGGTGGCCCTTTCATACTGGGCGAGATTGTCCTTTAGAGTTTTGTTTGGCCAAAAGGCCAGTAGTCACCTTTTCAAAGGAACCCTGACCTCATACCCAGGGATGGGGTCTGAGTGAGGAAAACCACAATTTCTCACTTGCAAAAAATGCCGTAGAGGTTCTTTATTTAGAGACAGATCGCAGGACATGTCTGGTTCATAAATGGTAACTATATCAAGAAGGTGGGAGAGTTCTTCAGTTTTGCCTTCTGCCCCATCCTCTCCTTACCATGGCCTTGTGTTCATTTGTAAAAGACTTGAGCAGCCTGTGTTTTTATTGATTTTACAAACCTAAGTATCATGTGTGCGGACGAGCAAATAAGCAGGTTAGAAACCTTCAAGAATAAGACATGAGGTAGCAATGACCTTAAATCACACAGTTCGATCTGCTGGTGAGGGAATGGGGAGTCTGACATGTTTTAAAAGGAAGTTTCTCAGCGGGAGCTGCAGATGGCCCAAAGGTAATCCTCTTCATCTCACTGTATTCTGGACCCACATGACATTGGGAGCGCCTGCTATTGCAGACACCGTGTTTCAGGTGATGTTAAAGGAAAGGCTTTTTTTCTCCGCAACTGTCAGGCTTCCAGGAAAGTTCTGCATGTGGACACTAATCCCCTGCCAAAGATAATTATTTCATCTCTAAATTCTCCGTGCATTTTTGGTGGGTGAAAAAAGTCTGCGCCTCAGATTGCCTATAAAATTGCATTGTTCTATTAAATCACTGTGGCAGCAATGGTTGTCCCAAAACAGAAAACATCTTCACCAGGAAAAGGTGTTTCGATCGATGTGCACAGGCTATGTGTACCCTCCAGGCAAAGAAAGCATTGGTCACTCTGTGGGACTGCCCGTTTCAGTTCAGGACTGTGCATCTACATACAATACATGTTAAAGGCAACCAGCCCCGTCCCTTCCTCCACATCCAACAGCACAAAATTATCCTACAGGTTTCTCTTTTTGCTAATTGGCAGCAGCTCTGTAATTACGAGATAACCGCTCCAAATGAAATATTTGGGATTGGGTTTGAAATATTGTCTCTTCCTGCCTGCCCGGGGGGTTTTATGCAAATGCAGAAAAAATTGTACCCTAAGTCAAAAGATTCTGTGGTCTTATCCACCTCTTCCAGGACTTTATGAGCAGGAAGGAAGGTTAGGGCAGTTTTTCATTTCCTATGTGAATGTCAGAGCTTGGAACAATAATGGGGTCTGGAATTGCTCTTCATAAAAAGTATGTTGAAATTATCAGTCGAATGGAAGGGAAATGTACCAGGTGAGATAGGAGATATAAAAATAATTTTCCTGTTACAAAGTAGTTTTCTTCCTTTAAATGGCATGGAGGGCTAATCTGTTTAGTATCCGAGCAAGCTATTTATCTGGTAATTTATTTTCCTGCAAAAAAGTCCATCTGATATTATTAGGATATAAACAGATTGCATATGTATTGTTTGCCTTTTTTTTTTTTTTTCTTATTTTTTTCTTCTTCATCTGGTTTCAAATGCTGAAAAAAGCTGATTGTTTCAGCTGTGCAGCTGACAGTTACTGACTGTGGGTCAGAACCACAAGCTATAGATTAGAACATTTGTAAGACTCAACAGACAAGAGGTTAATTTTAAATGTGAACTTTAAAAGCCTCAGCTGACTAAGTTTGGAAGAAAAGATGAGACAGGTTCAAAGGTTAACATGACTTAAGTATCCCAGGACAAGCTAACTATAGCACCTGGGAGACTGTGGTTTTAAAATAACCCTTAAGCATATAAAATTAATAACAATTTGGTAAGGCTTTTAAGTTCCAGAAATTTCCCATGGTCAGTAGTTAACACCAAAAGTATACCACGCCTAGAATTCAGATGCAGAAACTTGGAGACTTTGTCAAGTTTCCCAGTTTTCTCTTCATAAGAAACCAAACAAAACCAAATGCCAAAAAACACACGCACGCCGCATTACATATGCAGATACAATTGGTTCATATGTATACTATGTATATGCATATAATCCACATATACGTGTGTTTAAACAGGGGAAAAGGAGAATAACAACGAATCGTTGAAGAAAAAGAGCTACACTAGCAAATCGAAACTTGCTTCTGGGAAGCATAAATATGAAAAAGCAGTATTTGTTACTGCAACAACACTCATGAGATTTCTGAAGAGATACTGAATATCTGGGGGGTAGATTAGTCTCATGTAACGTTAAACGTCTAGACGGTAGCTACCTAATCTAAGCTAGTTGTCTAAGCTGTTGATCATCTCTCAATTGTCAATGGGAGCAGACAGGATCCTCCAGAGAGAGGTTCATCTCACTTATACTGGGATGGATCAGGCCATTTCTGGAGGTTTGCGTCTTTCTTCACTGCCTATGAGAGGAACTGATTAAATAGTGTAGACAGATGTCTAACTTTCTGATGGCTAAACTTAGGCGAGGTGAATTCAGTCTTCCTGTGCTTCCAGGTTAACTCCTCCAATCCAAATAATTGCTTTGCTGTTTGAGCTGTGTTAGGTTAGATCGCTAATCTAAATATTAGAAAGCCAAAGGCTTTGAACTACTCAAGCTTTTGTACACCTCCAGCCTTTAAGCATTAATAATATTGCTACGGTATTCTCCTTCATCAGTGCTTCATCTGTCCTTTCTCTGCCCCCATTAGATAAATTCCCAGGGTGTGAGGCCACATTCCCACCACTTGGATGATACCTAAATCCTGTGCCTATATTTAGGTACGGCCTACAATCCATCGGCAGATGAAACCAAGCATGCAGACACATAAAGTACCATTCAGAGATAGAGAGGTGAAATTTAGTTCAAAGTTATGGCATTTAAATGTCGTTTTCAACACGCAGGTACCTATGGTTCTGCAAGCTCTACTATGGGAAGTAGTCACCACTGCCAGTGGAGCAGAGAGAGGGTCCCGGCTCACACTTAGGTTTAATTTTAATCTGATACTCTACAAGCTCAAGTTGAGAAGCCAAATGTAGGTTATGTTGTCCCACCCCTGACCTTGAAAAATCCGGTGCACCCAAAGTTGTAGTTAAGTTTTTGTAGCTCCTACCCACTGCCCACCTCTCGTTTATCTCTAAATGGTACCCTCAGTTGTGTCCCTGCTGAGCCAACCGCCTGCCTGACTCGTGGTGTCAGGTCCCCAGGCTTGCACAGATTGTTCCTAACTCTGCCAGAGTGAGTTCAGCTAAAACGTCATGGCCCTGAACACAACATGGCACAGGGATTGGAACTAGATGATCTTTAAGGTCCCTTCCAACCCAAACCATTCTACGATACTACGACTGATCCCCCTAGGATTGATCGTCCACATAAGGAGCTCTTCTACGGGCCCGAGATTTGGGGTGAAAGAGGAAAAGGAAGGAAACAGGGAATTACCTTCCGTTCCTATCACCAGGCATACACCGTTCTGCAGGGAGGAATGCAAAATTTATGGGACGAAGGGAACAAAAAGAAAAAAAGCTCTGCAGCTGGCTTGTGCCCTGGGATGGAAGACTCCCGCTCCCGTCACCTTGTATGCACTGTGCACTGAAAAGTCATAGGATAAAACACGTACAGAGTCCTCGGAGAGCTCTTTATCAGTCCTGATGGCGCCTGCTGACTTCTCAGGTAGCCTAAATGTCTTCATTTGGATCACCCCGCCGAGTGAGTACCTGCTGCTTTTTGTGATGCCTGTTTTCGGTGTTTGTAGTAAATGATCTGGGTAAGGTTCTAAGATCTGGATCTAAGTGCAGAGTAGCACAGCCTCCGTCAAGCCTTTATGGACCTGGAGCTAAGTGCTTCATCCTTTTGTACAAACAGACTAGTGAGGGTACTTTGGAAAAATGCACCTAAACTTTATTTATTCATATTCAGGAGTAGCTAAACGGAAATGGGCAAAGTGGCTCTGGTATAACATCAATGCAAGTAAGGTCACAAACAGTCACAAAATCTGCTTTTTAAGCTCCACCGAGCCCTTATGGTAATTCCCATGCAAATCATCCTGGATACCTTCCTTCTAACAGGCTTTCTCGAAGCTGTAACATTCTGCAGTCTATTTCTCCCAGGCCTTGGATTTTCTGGCGGTGCACACATGCTCACTGTTAATAAAAGCAAATGGCTACAGGGGATTCTGAGTCTTAAATTTAATAACGGGTAAGAGTTAAAGTAAACAGCGACTTTGCACCAGTGCGAAGGGCTTTGCAATGGACATGCCAACGGTGAAGTGCAGCTGAGCAGCGTTCTTTCCTGGACACAGACTTGGGCGTTACCTGATTATTATCTGATCTGTGTGTAAAGGTAGAGAAGAGAAAACGGCTTTTCTTTCTCAGCCCCTCCTCTTCCTCCCCTCAACCTCTCCTTCATTGCACCTCCGAAGTCTCAGACTGCTTCCCCACCCCCACCCCCCTTTTCTTTTTTTTTCCTTTCTTCCTTTCTCAACTCTCCAGCTACTGATGCAAAGGGAATTTCCAAAGCATCCAGGATCCCAAAAGCACCACGCTGGGAATAAATAGCACAAAGACTAGTCATTCCATGGCAAATACCACTCAGTAGGAAGCAGGAAAACTGAAGCGGTAAGTATGCCAGTAATTCTAATCAATATGCCCCCTTTGCATGTCAGGCTACAAATGCAGAACAAAGTTGGTTAAAATGCACGTCCTGGGACGTTTTAACATCTGGAACTTTTTATGTATTCATGAAGATTGTGAGTCAGATTCAAAAAGCTGTTTAAACAAGTGTGTTGATACACATAAGGTTTACTGTATATATAGAAAAAAAGCATCATTGTTAACATGGTTTTTTGTATCCCTGCCAACCTCCTGCCAACTGGGGATAGAGTGTAGGTTGTTGGCATGCATTCCTAACGCTCTCATTGGAATGGAAACTTCCCAGCGCTGGTTCAAAGGTTAGCTGGGTGTTTGATTTAAGCCAAAGAGCCTTAGAAAACAGGGATTTGTTTTTTCATCAAAATGAGCGTTTATGTTGGTAATTCTCATGTTTGGTTTTGGTTGTTACTGGAGATGTTTATTTGGGCTTGAAACAAGTGGTCTGGTCGACTTGGTACTAAAAGAGACTGATTTAATTTGGGTAAGACTTGCATTATAGCAGTAGCTGATTGTTTGTGAAGGGATTAAGCTCACTTCACGTTGGTTGACTGTAGATTAGACAGCTAGTCCTGGTTAATCAACTAGCGACCTGTTTTTGGACTAAATGAATCACTGTCTGGAGGTTCCTACCTCTTTTGCGCTGAACCCCTACACAGAAGCTGGATGACTGGTTTGGTCCAGGTGCCTAACACAGGCTTTAGGGTGATTAGTGCTACCATTAATAGGTGTTAATGATATGAGCTTCATCTGTTCTTTGGAAACATGAGGACCTCAAATCTATCGAGAAACCTCCAGTTCTTTAAGAAATGAATATGTTTGTCTCCAAATTCCTTTTGGCTTTAATAAATGGGAGTGAAGTATCTACTTATTTTAAAACCATGTACTTGGCGGAGTGTGGAGCTGCTCTTCATTTCATGACCCCTCCCGCGAGCCACCACGGTGACACGCAGCCTCTGATATCCACAAGTAACTGGTCAAACGGGTTGGGATGAAAAACTGTAGCCTGAGCACTGTGGAGCACTATGGCAGTGTCTTCTTGGGGGTAGTGCAGGAGGCAGAAAGATTTAATTTTTCCACCCACTTGTTCTCTAACCATAAGGGACTCTGTGCCTCAGGGAACCCATCAGGTAGTTTTCTATCCAAGAGAATGAGTTTGAGCTATAATTAATTAATTAATCACTATAAAGCACTCTGAGATTTTGTAAGAGTTAGAGGCAAAAATGCTAATACTCAGGTATATGGCAACAATAAAGATAGCACACACGTAAAATGAAATAATATTTTATGAATGTGTTTACAGTATCCTCATTTAATATCCATTTGGTTTGATTGCCCTTAAAAATCCTCTTTAGTCAAAATGTTACATTCTGTTAGCTCCTTGTAGACCCATAAAATCTAATGCATTCATTCTTAAAATTCTTATTTTTTTCTTAAAAAAAGTAGTTTTTAATGAACAAAAATCTTAGTGTAAATATTCTGCCAGAAGATGCTTGCATCCAGCTTGCCGGTTAGAGTTTAAAACGTTAAGTTATGCCTCTGTGCTTTTTTAAGGTGGGATTTAGGTGTCTACAAGTTAGAAACCCAAATCTAAGGAGATTGTTCTGGATTCCCTTTGAATGTGGCAGAGAAGACAAGTAATTCCCGGAGATGAATAAACCTAAAATAAGAATTTAACATAGTTGAGATGAATAACTTTCTGGAAGTGGCTATTTTTCTCTCTTAGTTAGGGAACTTGCAGTTATTAGTGTAGGTGATCACTATAAGTGTGTTAGTATGGCTTAAGTCATCAAGACTTTAGACACACTCAGGTAAGATGAATCCCACCTGTGGGTTCCATTTTTTAAATGAGGCAATACTTTGGGTTTCTCTATTTGACCACGTCTGATTTTCAGTAGTCGAGTATGACTTCTCACCACAGAAGCTGGACAATCTTCCGTGCAGTTATCTTCACAACTAGATGTTGCTGACGGCAGTAAGACACTTAAATTCCATGGAAATTAAAGCATAGTAAGGATTCAGGCCCAACATCCTATTTAAGATAGCAGAGAAAGGCAGCGATATAGGAGAGGATGGATCTTGATCCCTTCTCAACTCCACTCACATTATAATCACTGCCCTTCTTTCTCCTTACTCTCTGAGGAGCTTTTCAAAGCTGCTGAGCATCAATTAAGTCATGCTGAAATCCAGTGGGGTAGCAAAGTGCTGCAGTCAAGGACTGTACTCTGGATGAATGGTGGAGTTTTCAGAGGGCTGCAAAAGCCCATTGCCTTTCCTTGAAAACTACATCTCCTACTCTCTTGAGGATCTTTGATATTTTTATTTTTTATTTCAATACCTGAACGTTGGTGTAGGCCCTCATCTTAAAGGCGACTCATGAAAGGGTCATGATTTTCAGAGAAATGCTGAGTACCAGTACTTTAAACTATAGGTCTCATTTAACCTATCGAGTTGGGCAGGTAAAATCAAGGCATGCTGAGGACTTGAGCTAGTGACTCGTGTGTCGGTCATGATCCCTTTGAGATGCTCCAGGATACTTCAAATGACTATGGAGCTGTTGGATATGACACAAGAGATGTTCTAAACAGAGCTCTTTTGGAGTGGAGGCCGCAGACACCTGCTTGTTGAAGTCTTGGCCTTGAGTTTTGCAAAAAAGGTCTGATATTTCTGAGAGAAGATCATCTCTTCAGAGATTTCTTCAACATCTGCTTCTCATCCCATCACAAATGCTGCCTGTCTTCGGGATGCTTTGGCGTTTCCACTTCCAGTCCCAGCTTGCGACCAGCAGTAAAAGAACATTAGAGGAACTTGATGAAGTCTGGTTTGAGTTTAGGTGTAAAAATGACCGAGGCTCATCTGCTTTCTATCTTTTACGAATTGCTGGCTAGTCTTTTTCAGTCAACATGTTCAAGTGAAGATTATGTACATTTTTAAGGAGATGGTGTAGGGGCCTAGAATAGGGGCTAGGTTAAAGAACCAGGAGATCCTTCTCCCTGTGTCTCCTCTATAAATCTCTCATTATCAGAATAATGCCTCATTTGTGGTCTTGGATGGCTCTGCCTTGAATGACTCATATTTCTTTTGATACAGATGATTCATATCACTTCTGGTGCAGCCCAGGCTTGATCTGCAGAAAAGCTTAACGGCAGAAAAGCTATAGCAAACAGGCTCTGCACATGCTCTGACTTTCTGATAATCAGCCTTTATTTAATTAAGCTTCATATCTGTCTTGTGAGGTAATTATTATTATTATACAAGTTGTACCATATTATAAAAAAGAAAGAAAAAACAGAGATATTAAGAGATTGAGCAAAGTGATGGGATGTGTTATTGTAAAGATCTGGATTCTGAAGTGTCTGTCTTACTATTCCTTGAAAACACACAATGCCCTTTTCTAATGCAAGTCACAGGGATATGTTCAACACAGCCCAAAAGTGTCTTTATTCATTTCTTGCAGCACACCGTGTTCTGATTCGAGGACCACAGAGCTCTGTGTCCCTAGCTTTAGGAATAAAACAGTTCGTATATCTCTTTTTCAAGAGCTAGTGACCAGGAAGCAGAAATACACGCCTTGGTGAGGTTTTGCAACTGGAGACGACGAATTATGCATATGTTTTTCTGGATCTTTTGTCCCTCTGCTGCCACACCGTTTGCGTGGTTGTGGTTTCTTAGGCTGCATCCTTCAAAGGATAATCTTTCCCTTCCTCTGCCAGCAAAAGGGATTGTCCGGCGTTTATACTGGGGAGAAAGGGATGTTTTTCAATTTAGACCTCATGGTTTGTGCACAGAGCTAAGATTGAGTATGGTTTCCTGCACACAGAGAAGCTACTGATGTTGCAGTCTAACTGGACTCAGCCTCCCAGAGAAGTAAACATACTCAAGGTGAAAGAAGCTGTGAATGAATCCCAGATGAGGGAAGGTGTAGTCAAGTAGTGATTTGAGACAGTTTGCTAATGTGACTCTCTTTGCTAAGGCAGAACCACAAAGCAACATGATCTTCACAGCTGAACCTGGCAATTAAAAATGTGTGTTCTCTTGGTCTTTTTGTGTTTCACAGTGGACCTGAAATCAAACACTGGAAACAATTTTACCTTAAAAAAACCACCAATATATAAACACCTAATCAGGTGTTAATCGTGTCCCGTAAAAATAGTCAAAATCGTATGCACCTGTAAAAGACCTACACCTTCCAACATCAGGCAATTATGTATTTTTTTCTTCTCCAAGTGTTTTTTTTTACGTCTCTGAAACAAAACCAAATTAGCCTGAGAAGCCCAACAGTTTTGGACTTCTTAATGATTGCTCTGATGTACCAGCAGATATGATCCAATATTAGATTTCATCCTATTTACTCCAAATTAATTATGAGGACACCTTCAAAGATAAAAGTAGAAAATATATAAGTTTTAAATACGACCAAGATACACAAATGATGTTGTCATCACATCATAGAAAGAGAAACCAGCTTATTGAATAGCGTGCTGCTCTGTCTTTTCAGACACCCAAGCTGGTTGCATCTGCAGTTATTTTCCTGAAAGAACTTAGAAAAGATGCCTAATCCTCCTGTGCCAGTATTTCCATATAGGTATAAGTGGGCACTTGGAAATAAATGAGTGATGAGATGATGCAAAAATCAGACGTCATCTCTATAAAATATGACACACTAATGAAGTAAATTAAAACAACATTCCCTAAAACAATGGCAATAACAACTCCCAAACCCTCCGTCTTACATGGAACTTCTGTTCTGAAATGTTACATTTAATGCAGTGCACTATTAGTTTTCCTATTGCTCTTGACTTTAGGTGAGAGACATTCAGACACGATGATCTTAGGTAGTGAGCTAAAACTAGAAAGGCTGCTTGATCTATTAATTGCCATATACATATGTTGTCAGGAGGTTGGTGATTGATTTCTAGATCACTGAAATTAATTTTTCTATAAAGCTGTGACCACCTGCTGGAGCACGCGGAGTAAGTTGCCTTTCCCAGTCCAGTTCCTTGCTTACCAACAGGCACATCACAAATGCAGTCATTAGACTCCGTCACGTTGTGGAATATATTGTCATTCTGATTCCAGTAAAATAGATGCAAAGCCCTTTTCCTGCTAGCTATGGTTCACAGAAATACCTCAGAAGGAGCTGGCAGACTGGAAATTTGCAGAGATCTTGTATCTGTTTGCATGGATAAGCAGAGATTCATTTTCCAGGTCAGCATCCTTTTGCAAAACATGCAATTCATAGCGACAAAAAATCCAAATAAAACAAACTTCTGAGGGCCTTGAAACAAAACCTCATCTTTTTTGCAAGAAAAATGTCCTTTTATCAAGCTATAAGTTAAATATCTAGGGAGATAGAACTGTAATTAATTCAGTTATAATGATGCAATCAATACATTAGCACTTTCTGATTTGACAAGGATGATTACCGCATCACCATTTATCTCCCAGGTTTCCCAATAGTCAATGCCTCTACTGCAAAGTCTCCTTTGACTCTTGCCCATTTGATGTTTTAGCTTGTTTGAATTATTAGCTCTAATTTTGTCAAGCTGGAATGTTACAGACCGGGCTGCTAGGATACCGCAAGATTCATGGGTTTTGGATATTGTACCAGAGTAAAACAGCTGGAGGGGAGGGGAGAACCGGTATGGTGAGTAATGGCAAATGCATCCATCACAACAAAGAAACTTCTATCAGCCCCACTGGCAAAACAGTGAGTTACTGAACTATCAAGGATATCAGGCTGAGGATTTTGAATGATAGCTAAATATACTTTCCCCTTAGAGGAGTGATCTTGCTTCGGACTGATTATATTTGTTGCTATCAATGATGACAATGAACAGCTGTGCTCGGTGGTAGCTGCCTGCAATTTCTTTGCCAAACATATCCACTCACAGGACAAATAGAGGCGTTTTTGAAATTAGCAGTAAAAAAAGACCCAAAAAGCGAGCAGGATGTACAGATATGTGGTGCTGCCCAGCCGTCTTTGAAAGAGTGAGTCATTTTTTGACTGATCTAGTAGCATCACTGAGTCTATTTATACTATCTCCTACATTTTGTTATAAAGCTTTTTAACAGTGAGGCCCAATATTCCCGTGGGGTAAAAGAGCTACCACCTCACAGAACTTCCTTCTAGCGTAAAGCCAAGCCATGAGCTCTGTCAACTCTTAGTTTGTCACAGAACAGATACTTTTCTTCAAAACCATATCGCTGCATGTACAAAAAGTACCAGGAAAGAATCTGGGGCACAACTGAAGTTAACGGCGAAAGTCTCATTGACTTCAAAAAGGTCAAGAGTTTAATCACTTAGCGCAGCTCTGAGGTTCTCTCCCATTCTGGTATGCCTTTGCCAAACAGTTTTTGCAATAGTGAACAGGGCTGCAGCACCCAAAGTCTGTAAATTTGGTGTTTCAAAAGCTTATTTTCCTTAGGGATGAATTTAAATTTGCAATTTTGAGCTGGCTCTGGTTCACGACTCTTCATCTTGGTTTAATCATTTTGTCATCTTCATTGCATTGCTTGACAGGTCTGGGGAAGGCTATCATAAATGGTCGTGTTAGTCACATAACTTTCAGATGCATATGTAAAGTCAGACTGGATAACTGTAAGGATTTCTTATTGTCTTAAACACCTCTCTGTTGTCATTCACACCTATTCTCATCTTTTTCTTCCCCTCCCAGTTTCTTAACTGAGAAAAATAAAGAATGAGGGAAAGACATAAACGTAATGGAAATGTAATGAAAATAGCAGCGAGCACACCTCAAAACTTGGAAAAAACATTTAAGGAAGATGTACACCAGAAAGGGTGCACAAAGATTATTTCATGCTTGACCTCTGGTGTCACGGGAGTAGTTAAACCATACCACCCAATGGGGAGCAGTAATTATGAGAAGTGAAGTAATGATGGATAAGTATACAAAAACAGAGACTTGCAAAGAGACAGTCAAAAGAAACTGGGGAATGAGGGCACTTAAAGCATCAAGGCTAATCTCAAAGATAGGTATGGCACAGGCCAGTAGGAACTGATGTAACCTTGTGAGGGACAATCGAACTTTTGTTAGCACCACTCGGGACACCCGAAACCCATTCCCTCCTGGCTTTTGCAGTGAGAAGAGTCGTCTTCAACGCAACTCCCATTGCTGCGGGGGAAGGATGGCCCTCCTCTAAGTGGGAATAAAGTTGCTGCCTAGTATTATTCAGATTTCATGCACTCTTGGTTCTGGGTTTTGCTCTTTGACGTCTACTAATTTTAGAGACCACAGTCTGCAAAGGATGAATAGGAACATGTTTAGATATTGTTTTCTGTGGGAATAAGCAAGGGGAGAGAGAGATGGACGTATTCAAATGGCCTCTTGTGGGTCTCTAACCTGACTGCAACAACATTTAAATTTAAGATAGCGATGGGTTGATTCAGGGTGTTGGTAACTGCGAAGGGTCAGGCCCTACTCACAATGTAGTCAAAGGAGAGAAACTTTTCGTGTTGAATCGCTCACTCCAGCAAAGCCTTCAAGTTTACTCTCACCAACTGTGTCAGGAGCTGGTGTCTGATGACTGCAGCTAGCATATCAGCAGAAACCATTCAGCTCTGTCTTAAACTCAGTGTTGTGATTTAGGTCAAATCGACTACTGGGGACCTGAAGGACCACAGATGGGACCGACAGATGCTCCCCCCTACCCCTCTTCAAAGAGAGAGGCAGAGGAGGAAAAAGAGGCTTATGAGTTTAGAAGGAACAAAACTACTTTAATGAAATATTAATAATAAAATAAAAAGAAATAATGAAATATATACAAAACTGGATCAAGCTCCCAAGATGACAATCACGACACCGGCTGGCACTGGGGCAGTCCCAGGATGGACTCAGTGATGGATGGGAACTGGATTCTGGATCTGGATTCCGGATCGGGATCACAGGCAGACGAACAGAGTCCTCCTCAGACGTCGGCCATTGAAGGAAGAGAGCACTGACCCTTTGATCCCTCAGCTTTTACACTGAGCATGAGGCAGATGGGATGGAATACCCAGTTGGTCAGTTTTGGGTCACCTGTCCTGTCCGCTCCTCCCCGCAGGTGGGACCCCACTATGCTTTTCCCTTCTGACCCTCCAACGGGGCAAATAACCAAGTTGGTTGGCCCTGGGGGTTAGAGCAGTAAGTATAAGCAGAGCCTCTCTGCCCACCATGTCCGGGCATCAGCTATACCATAGGTCTGATCACTCTGACAGAGTGAACACTGTCTGCACAATATGCAGTTAATGTCAGTAGTTAGAGAGGCCCAGGCAAGAAGCGAAGTTACTGAACAAAATTGGTTCTGTTTTACCTCAAACCAGGACACTCAGTTACTACGATATTAGCAACACCCGACTGAGGGACCTGTGGGGGTGAACTCTTCACCCTCAGCTTCTTGAGGCGGTGGAGGCAGTGGTGAGCTCAGGAATTCTAACATGGGTTTCCCTTTCCGATTAATATACCTAAATTTAGGTGTTTATGTTTAGATGGCTAAAATCCCAAACCGGGCTTGACTGGTTCACCTGGGTCCATAGTGCTATTAGGGTGATGAGTATTATACTGCTAAGTATCCAAGACATCCAAGTTAGGTTATTAGATATGACACAGGACAAATAAGAGACTTGAACTCTTTTGATGGAATATCCTACAGAATCACAATTGGCACTAGACACATATGGCCGAATACTTCAGTCAAACTCTTGGTTAATACAGTCAATGGAGCTTGGACAGCAATTCATCTCCTCTTAAGATTGTCTATCTTATGATGCTTAGATGTCTTATAAGCACCATCTATTCTAGGAAATAAAACATTGTCAGGACCCAGGGCTGTAGTGCTTTTTTTGCTGAGGTCGAGATGATGACCTTGCAAAATCTTCTAGGCTCAGGTGAATTAGCACAGACTACAGAATTTTTTTCCAAGTGGGAGTTTGGATCTGCCCATCTCACTGCGGAGGCTAAGAGGGTTGAAATCATACAGGTGGTCAAACTGTGCCAGTTGGCAAAATGATCCTGGCATGACTCTACTGAGTGTATTGGTTATATCTGTATGGACAATGGGAGCAGAAACACCTCCTGATTGTTCAAACACCTGTATGTAGACATCAAAGTTGAGTGTCTTAATCTTGAACTGAATCCCACCTCTGGAGCAGGATGGGGGCAGCTGGAGGCAACCTTCAGCCAAGGGTGTCAAACTCCTCTGTGAAGATGGGGTCATGAGCCCATGAGTAGGGGTTGGGGTCAGTGAAGGTGACTAGGATTAGACACAGCCAGGCAGGGCCAAGGCCATGTCTGCATGTGCTTCAGCTCTTTTCAAGGGGAAACCAGAACTTCTTCTTGATCTGTTCAGTCTGGCAGATGTTTGAACACAATGTGCTTTTGTTAGACCTGTGATCTCACAGTTGCTCTTAACTGCTCAAACTGGTCAACTGGATTGTAGAGTGATGACCCTCCACCCGCACCCACATATCTTCCTCCCCTCTTTCATACTGTTTTTTTTTTTTGTTGTCTGTTTTTTTTTCTTTTTTTTTTTTTTTTTTTTTTTTTTCATTGAGCAGTCATCCAAATGATTTGCCTGAACTTTAATCTTCTCCCTCTCCTCTTCCTCTTTAGCAAGATCAGTTTGGGGATCCTGCTCACAGTGAGGTTCCAAATGATAACAACAAGTGAAAGGGCAGAGTGGAATAGCCTTAGGTGAGGCTGCCAACTTTCGTGGCAGTATGTGCTTAGGGTGATTTAAAGCAACGGAGAGGGACTTTTTACAAGGGCATGTAATGATAGAACGAGGGGGAATGGCTTCAGACTGGAAGAGGGGAGATTTAGATTAGATATCAGGAAGAAATTTTTCACTGTGAGGGCGGTGAGCCCCCGGCGCAGGTTGCCCGGAGAAGCTGTGGCTGCCCCATCCCTGGAGGTGTTCAAGGCCAGGTTGGACGGGGCTTGGAGCAGCCCGGGCTGGTGGGAGGTGTCTCTGTCTATGGCAGGGGGGTTGGAACTCGATGATCTTCAAGGTCCTTTCCAACCTAAACCATTCCTTGATTCTATGAATGGTGAGACATGGCGTGCAGATGTAGGATGCTTACTGTGGTGGAATCCAGCTGGGGTCTCTGGGTATTTAATAGTGCTTTTATTATTGCTGGTATTAAGGAATTATTCAGAGAAGATCAGAAAAAGGCGGAAATAAAAGCTGAAATAATTCCTCCAAAGCCAGTCTAGATTTCCTAGGCAACAGTGAGGAAAATAATGGAAGTCTAATCATATCATTTAAGCTCTGTTAATGGGAATAGCCACTTCTTGTAATTATCTCAGCAATGCATTCTCTCTTCTTTTTTTTTTTTTTTTTGTTTTTCTATTTACCCATTACCTTTTAAAGTTAAATAGCATCAGCAATAAACAGAAAAAAATGAGGGTATTTCCTATCTACAATCACTTACTGAGTAGAAGTGCAAATTAGCAGCTCAATTCTTCAGATTTTGGAGCTGGAATGTAATTGAATTTCAGACTACAAATCTGGATCTGAATTTCAGCGGTAGCTCTAATACAGGGTTTGGCTTTAGCTGATGTCAGAACTTTTAGTTTAGACTCTACAAAGAGATAATTAGAAGTATCAACTGCAAAACTCTCACCCAATAATAATTAATGTTTAAGACATGCTAACAATCTGCTGTCCGGATTACAAATTAAATTAACTATTCGGTTTACCTTTATGCTGAAAAGAGAAGAAATTTCAATCTCCTTTCTGTGCACTAATCTCAAGTCTGTGGGATATTCAGTACTTGCAGCACTGTAATTGGGGTCCCATGCCAATCCATTCGTTTCACTGCAATTGCTCCTGATTTACATTGGCAGCAAATGTTTTTCCACATCGCTAAGAGATACAGTTCTATTGAAGACAAATTTATTTCACTGGAAATGGAAATAAATTCCTCCTATGAATGCCATATTAAAAAAAAAAAAAAAGATTTTGTGTTCTTTCCCTTCTACCCCTCCCTGCCTCTCTCTCCTTTTTGTGATGCTGAAGGTAATGAAGCAAAATTCGTTGATACAGATCTAAACATGACAATTCGGCAAATTTTATTTCCTTAGTTCAGCTGAATTTGTTATTCTCATACAGTTCTGTAATTGCCTTTTTTTTTTCTTTTCCCCCAGCTCTCAAGTTCACACAGGTAGAAGAAAGACTGCTTTAGATCTGAACTTGATGCTGGAGGTCGTCGAGAAGATTATATAATACGACTCAAAAAGCTTTACAAACTGTTCAAATAGCAGAACATTTCTAGTACAGTGCAGGAACATAAAAGTGAAACCAAACAAACCCGAACCGTTTTGCAATTACTGACAAAATCGTGCACTGGCAGAAAATGTGAAAGAATAACAGAAGCGGAGCAGTGGAGGGTTTTTGTTTTTTTTTTTTTTTTTCTTTTTCTTGTCTTTCTTTTTTTTTTCCCCTTCCTTTTTTCTTTCCTTTGGTTCCAATAAAGCAAATGCATCTCAGTTCTTGAAACAACTGAATACATGTCCATTTCCCCTGCCTTACCGCTTTCCTTTGTATTGATAGCACCAGGAAAAGATAAAATAGCATTAGCGCCAAGTGTAAATTAAATGATGGATGTTACAGTTCCCTTTTTCTGAATCTAACTCTTTAAACCTTAGTTTAGAAGCTTAAATGTGGAATGAGGGACTATGTCCTGTTTCTCCCTGCTGGGTTCATTTAGGATAAAACCCAGGCTGTCCTGCATTTTAGTTGGAGACTTGCACACAGTGGGGGTGATTGGACTTTCTCTGCCCAAGGCACAACATATGCTACTTCCCATCACTTTAATAGGCATTAGTTCCGCAGACAGCACTGGTCAAATGTACATTATTCACAATCACTTTAATGCAAATATGCAAGGATGAGAGAGAAAATATGTCACAAAGAAAGAATCAGCCATTCCCGTTCTTTTTTGATTTTCTCCTTCTACCGCAGTATCTCGACTTTCATCACATCTGTCTGCCTCCACGTATATGTATCTATACAATCACTGCATTTTCTGGAGGATTTGGGTTATCTTTTATGGAGGGTCTCAATGTTGTTGGTTGAAAGTGTTTAGATTTGAAATATCAGCATTGCACTTTTTCTAAAGGTTCTGTCTATTATTCTTAACGCTCAAAGCAACAATGTTTGCTTTTCCGCTGTCTCTTCTTTTTCAGAAGGTTCATCCTAATCATTACTTTTATTATTTTTATTCTGCCAAATTTCTTTGCGCACCCTCAGAATGGCCTGGGTCTGTAGCAAATAAAGCTTCCTCATCAAAATATTATCACCAGAAACCCATTCATATACTTCTTTATAGATGAGAATTAGTTTCTTATCCTTTACCTTTTTTTCTTAGCTGGGTAAATTACACGTAGGACTCTGCACACTGCCACTGTGCTATATGTGCTATATGACGGTACTGTGTTATAAAGGACACCACAAAGATGTTCTTAGCAACTACCTGTCTGTCTGTCTGCCTGTCCATCTTTATTTCCTTGTGATAGGTCCTGAACAGATAAGAAACAAGTGATACTTCTTCTGCGAAGATCTCATCCCAAGGCAGACAGCCCTAAAAAGATAATGAATACAATTCAGCAGCTTATTCAGAGTATGATGTCTCAGGTGGCAATATCTAAGCATTTTGCTAGTTTTCATTCTTTGTGTTCTCATTTCCCTGCCAAGCGTAACACTTCCCTCCCACCCTGCCCATCCATTCATGCAGGTGTCAAAGTTTTTCTAAGTTACCGCTATCACTTATGGTTTTTTCTTTCCAACCAACTTCCTACATAAATTCAGTGGGTGTTTGGACTGAGTATTGAGTGTGAATCCAAGCTTATCAGGCATTTGATAAACTGGAAAGACGTTGCTCTGTGGCAGCCAAGATCAATCTAACCTTTGGCTGCCACAGTGTTCCTTAAGAGAGAGGAATTGTTCCTCTCCAACTAATAATCAAGGCCAGCGGTAAAACCTTGGCCAAACCCCAGATGAAGTATATTGGTGCACAAACAGTATCAGCACAACCAGCATTACCTAACCAGGGAGGTTACGTGCCACACTGGATGCCTCTTTAATGTAACAAAGAGACACAGGCGTAAGATCCAGAGATCTTATATAAATTGAAACCTCATGTTTTTAGCCAAGAGCTCACCGGATCCATCAGGATAAGTTTCCAGGGGAAGCAGTAGATTCTGCAGATTTTATTTCTTTAAGGCTTTGTCTTTCCTAAGAAGACATTCAGGCTCTATCACAGGTTCTTGGGGTCATGGCAGGAGCTTATCTGGGATGTGTTGAAGTGAAATAAAATATGCTCAATGGCACAGAACACTGTGGCATCAGAAACGCAAAACTATGTGCTCCCTGTAAGAAATGAATTAGAAATTAAACAAAATAGTTTAGTTAGACTCTCACCTGTGAAACTCAAAAAATAGATTTTAAATAGATATATTCCCATGAGATATTTTAATTCAGACAAAATTGTGTTTTCTTAAGTGACAATATTCCCCTCTCTAACACACTACACATGCACATGATGTTCACTTTGCTAGTTTCATTAGTGTCAAGTGATTAGGCATTAATTGCAAAATGTAACGTTGCATCAAGTTCCCTTTCTAGTAGGTGACTCTTAATGGCACAGTGCGGTACCAATGACTTCTAATGAATGCTCAATTTTGTCCTTTTAAGTATAGAAGGAAACGCAAAACAATAGATGTGTGTATGTGTGTTGAAACACAGCTAAGGCTTTTGGCAACCCGTTTACAGCATTCCTTTAAAAATCAGTACTCAGGGCTACATACAGGATTAAACGATGGCAACATTATGGATGAAACACGGTTCTTTTGATTATTCACTGTTACTTTATTGTAACCTCAACAGAATCAATCCAGATTTAGATCACCAGAAAGAGAAAAACCATTTTGCTTTTATTTTTTTATATGTCATCATATCGTACAGTTACGCAGATCATAATCAGGGCTGGCCCAATGCCAAGTACCAGGGAGTCCTGGCCAATGATCTATGTGTTTTCCTGGTCTAGTGAGATAAATGACATCAATTTCGAAAAGAACAGCAGCAAGGAGCAGAGCAGCAAGCATTGCATCTGGACACCTTTAACTTCTTAACCTAAATGATGTGACGCCCGGTTACATCTGGATTAGCTAAGAGCTGGTTTTTGCGTTATTTCTAGTCCTCTCTGCATCTGTAACAAGGTGTTTCATTGGATCCGTCACTATCTTGCAGAAAAAAAATAAAGGACAATAAAAATAACAATTGAAATTACCGTGCTGCTGCTCCTCCTCTTTCCACTGCAGCTATTTGCTTTATTTATGATTTTACCAATGCCAGAGGAATTATATGAGTTTTTAAAAAAGGCTTGGAAATAGCCAAGCATTGTTTCCCCTTGAAGCAATCACTTCATGGACCACTTTATTTCATATCACAGTGTTACTATACGGTTCAGATGTCAGATATTTACATTGTAGGTTTTTTATTATTAATAGATTTTTTTTTCAGTTGGGAAAGCCTGTGTTCTCTGAACTTAGTAGGACTTTATCTTTCCTTACTGGCGATGAGTGATTTATGTGGACAGCTCCTATTAATGCTAATGGAAAGCAAATGCATAAATCTCTCCGCAGTAGATAGATAACAATCTAACAAAAGTGGTCCAAGCAAAGCGTGTCGTTGTACGGGGTCTAAGTAGCGATTAGCATAAAAGATTGACATCAGCTCTAATGCAGTATTTATATGAGTACTGTTAATCAAAATACAGACTCAAATTAATCCCTTGTGTAACTCCAGTGCCTGCTTTGGAATTTCAGCACTGAAGATAGTGACCTACACCGTCTTCAAATGTGTGAGCTAAATATAAACGCACAGGTTTGAAGGACTGGACTCTGATACCCTGTTCACTCAGAGGGAGCCTTGTTAATTAAGCCAGCTTGTATAACTCCTGTTACTTGATGTGTAAAGCCATTTGAAAACTGAGATTTGTAAAAGAAACTGAGAGAATTACATGCTTTTTGGGGTTAGGCACCTAAAATACCTTCAGGAAGACAAGATCGTTCAGCAAAGTCCTCGAAGAACTAGGACAGAAAAAGGGTGATTTGAAAGGGCCTTTCTATGAAATTCTTGTAGGGAAAGGAGCCAAAGGTTGGACAGGGAAAGGAAAAAGAACAAAACAAAGGCACCAGCTTTTAATCAGAAATTCATCAATGTGTTTAGTTTGGATTGCTTTTGTTGAGAAATGTTTGTTTTTCTTTAAAAAATGCTGCAAATAAGTACCAATATGGCTGCTTCTCAAAAGGAGTTGTGTTTTAGGTAGAACCCAGGTACCATTGTGCAACATGCCGTAATGGTATATAATGGCCAGGTGTATACTGGGAGAGAAAATCCAGCTTAAGCGTGAGTTCTGCACATCAGGATGTTGGTGCCTCCTATCCCACCACTGCCTGGATCTCAGGTTGAGACCAAACTCAAGACACAGGTGTGGGACGTAGTTAGATATAAACTCATAAACTTCTGTTTAACACCTCAAACAGAGGAAATAGGCTGGTAGATAGGTGGAGAGTGTTCTCACGGACAAGTTGATTAATCATGATATAGATAAATGGACAATGAGGTGGGCTGAAAACTGATTGCACTGCCATGCTCAGAGGCTTGTGATCAGTGACGCAAAGTCTAGCCGCAGGTTGATACCTAGAGATGTGCTCAGGGGTCAATACTGGGGCCAATACTGTTTAACATCTTCATTAATGATCTGGATGATGGAGCAGAGTGCACCGTTAGCGTATTTGCAGATGGTATGAAACTGGGAGGAGTGGCTGGTACACCAGATGAATGTGGTGCCACTCAGGGGGACTTTGACAGGATGGAGAAATTAGCTGAAAGGAACCTCATGAAGTTCAACAGAAAGAATGACAAATCTTGCACCTGGGGATGAATAACTCCATGAACCGGTACAGGCTGGGGACTGACTGTCTGGAAAGCAGCTTTGCAGAGGTCTTGTCTGCTGGACAAGAATTTGAACATGAGCCAACAATGTGCCCTCACAGCAAAAGTGACCAGCAACATCCTGGGCTGAATTAGGAAGAACCTTGCCAGCAGCTCAGACTTGGTGAAACCCATTTGAAGGGCTGTGGCCGGTTCTGGTCTCACCAATGCAAGATAGACATAGACATACAGGAGTCACTCCAGCAAATGACCACAAAGACAACGAGAGGGTTGGAGAGTATGATGTACTGGAAGAGATTGAGAGAGCTGGGATTATTCAGGTTGGAGAAGAGAAGGCTCATGGGTGATCTTATTCACATGTGTAAGTAGTTAATGGGAGAGAGTAAACAAGACAGAACCAGATTCTTGTCACAAACTGACTGGACATGGCCCTGAGCAACCTGTTCAAGATGACCGTGCTCTGTGCAACGGGGTTGGACTAGATGATCTTGAGATGCCCCTTCCAATCTCAGCTATTCTGTGGTTCTGTGAACCCACAGGACCAAGCAGCTTTTGAGATATATAAGGTAACCTGCCCAGTTTTCATTTGTTTTTCCAGGTAGGACTTATATTTTCCAGCCCCACTGAGATTCCTTACTTTTGTCCGTAAATGCATGAAACTGTGAAAAGAGCAGCTGCCTTGCATCTGTTTTAGTTACATCTTGGTACCTGTGCCAATACAAGCCAACATACTGGTGTCGGTCCAAAAACAACTCCATCACCCAGTGAAACTCATGACTTCTGCTCTAAAAGTCTTGGCTCGGATATGAAATGGCAATGTATCCCATTACTGTTCTCAACCCGAGCCACCTAGTTTTTGTAATATGGAACCTGCTGTAGGTGACTGCTTGAACAGGGGGACGGGACAAGATGATCTCCAGAGGTACATTCCAATCTCAACAGATCTGTGATTCTGTGCTCCTGTATCCTCAAACTTTCCTCCAGAAGACTGGCTGGGAGTTGAGTTCATGCTTTTGTATGAGGATGGCAGGTGGAACCGTATTTTGGAATATGGTTGATTCTCCAACTGGTGCTGCAAGTGTACTTAAGAGCTCAAGAAATAAACTTTCAAAACTGCTGTCTTTGACTTCCATTGATGCGAAACTGGGATGATACCCAGTCCCTTTCCCCAGCTACTGTCCCAAGGCAGAAAATTAAGAAAGTATGTTTTAAATCAGACTTGCAAAGCTATTTAAGAGGGAAGAAAAATAACCAGAACAATTTGGACAAGAAACTGACTGAGAAAATGGAATTAACCTCCTGTCCTAATGAAAGTAATTAAAACCTCTTATTGGCCAGGATCTTAGTTTAAACAGCATTTACATGGTATCTGGTCCATGATTCTCATCTGCTTGGAGGGGAACTGCAAAGCTGTTTGGTCACCTACGTTAAACAAATCTAGTCCCTTAGGTTGCTTCTATCCTAGTAAACTTCTCTGGCAAGGGCTCTAGCCACACCACCCAAGTTGCAGAAGGCAAAGGCAGGGACTGGGAGAATGAGTTACCTTCCACTGTCGGAGAAGATCAGGCTCAAGACTGTCTGAGGAACCTGAAGGTGCACAAATCCATGGGATCTGATGAGATACATCCGTTGGTCCAGAGGAAACTGGCAGATGAAGTGGCTAAGCCACTATCCATCTTATTCAAGAAGTTGTGGCAGTCCGGTGAAGTTCCCACTGACTGGAAAAGGGGAAACATAACCCTCATTTTTAAAAAGGGAAGAAAGGGAGACCTGGGGAACGACATGGCCTGTCAGTCTCACCTCTGCGCCCAGAAAGGTCATGGAGCAGATCCTCCTGGAAACTCTGCTGAGGCACATGGAAAATAAGGAGGTGATGGGTGACAGCCAATGTGGCTTCACTAAAGGCAAATCGTGTCTGAAAAATTTGATGGCCTTCTACGATGGGGTGACAGTGTGGTGGACAAGGGAAGAGCAACACTCTGTCCCCTGATCCAGGTGGTTGATGAATATATTGAACAAGACTGGGCCCAGTACTGACCCCTGGGGAACAGTGCTGGTTACAGGCCTCCAACTAGACTGCGCTGCTGATCACAACCCTCTGAGCTCTGCCATTCAGACAGTTCTCAATCCTCCTCTCTGTCCACTCATCTAACCCACACATCCTAAGCTTACCTATGAGGATGTTATGGGTGACAGCGTCAAAAGCCTTGCTTTTGTAGTCATTGTGCGCCTTGATGTACCTCACACTCCTATTTTAGAAAGCAAAACAAGCAATTCCAGAAATACAGTAACAAAGGAAAACAGACCTTCTGTTTTTCCTTTGACTTGACCGACATAATAATTGAACTGGATGGATCATTCATCTCAACGCGTACCTATAGTAACAAGACTGTCACAAAATAGTTGGGCAATGGCAAGCAGGCTGTCACAGCTTGCATTCAGCTGTACAAACTGGGTTCAGAAGCTTTCAGGCTGAGTTTATCCCTTTTCTGCCAAACCATCTTTTAAAATGAAATTTATAAAGCACAGAATTAGCCAAGAGAGACCTACTTGTGCATCAAATAGAGTAGCATCCGTCCATCCAGGGAAAGTCACGTGGCAAGGGAGATTCATCCCCTGGTGCAGCTGCCTAATTTTGATGATTGCAATGTCGCAATTTGTATGTGTGCTTGGTGCCTAAGCTCTCATTGCTGACAACAAAAATCTAGAGCTCGATTCAGTTTGACTCGATATATTTTTTTGGTGCCACCTGAGACATCCAAGGGTCTGTGAGACATCCGCGTGGGATTAAAAGATATAACACTGGACTTATAGGAGACCCACGCTCTTCTAGAGAGGCAGCTGGATGTGAGATGAGACCTAGGAGCATCTCAGATAGCACTGGATACCTGTGTGTGGGTGGCTAAATCAAGCCCTTCATCAGTGTTGTCCATGGGAGTCTAGAGAGCAGTTCAATGCACCTGAGGGCAGATGCCTACCCTTATATAGGTCTGTAGTTAGGAATCTAAAATTTAGATCTGTTCATCTGCTCTAGTTGTCTACGCTACCATTATAATTAATGGAAATCCTGTCCATACAAGTCAATGGAGCCTAGAAATAAGTTGAGCTCACACTAGGAACACCTACGTGCATTTGATCAGGTCAACTACTCCCTAGGCTCCGCTGATGGTATCAACTGGATCTTCATTGGCTCTGATTCAATTCAGAGGCAGCACAAATGCAGACGTGCACTTCTGAGGCAGAGGCACCTAAATGTAGGTGTCTGGGTCGGAATCCCACCTACAGACACTCACTGGAGCAAAACCATCATGTTTGAGCCTTGCTTCATAAGAAATTACCTTGAGAAATCTCAGAAGAAGAAACGAAGGAGGCTGCTAAGACACTGAATGCCTCATCACATCCCCACACGCAGACTCTAACTCTGCTTTTGAATCGCATTCATCTGCCATTTCCCTCACCCCCGCTCACACTGTGACAACGTGTGCTGCTAAATATAAGCCTCAACTCCCTCCCCACCCCACGCCTGAACGTATCCAAATTAATTTATTTAAAACACTCAAAAGGTCCTCGGTCTTAAATTTTTTAACAGGAACCTGTACTTATTCTATTAAAAAATTAACCTGCTAGGATGTCTTTAATCAGCCGAGTCACACAAAGGCAAAATAATGACACAGTAACTTCAAGGATCCCTGACTTTGAGCTGCATTTTATAAGCGTGGAAGGCAGAATAAAAAAAAAATATCAAAAGCAGTAAAAACTTATATTATTTCTGTCAGTAGCTCCTTTTCAGAAAATGTTGTGAAAACAATCTCTGTGTGGAGGAAGCAACATACTGAGCAACAAGCCTCAATCACAGGAAGTTCATTTTTTTCCTTGGCGCGTCGCCCAGTGCCATCAGAACTAATTAAAAACAGAGCCACGCTGGTAGGAAGCTCGGTGTTTGGGTTTTACAATAACGGAGCAGCAAACCAGGGGGACGTCTAATGAGAATAGTTTCCGAGTTTGTTTTCTAGCATTGGGCAACTATGTCAATTACTGGAACTACAGCTCAGGGCCAGCAACCATGCTGAGACATGAAAGAGTGTTATTTGCAGTACAGATTGAGCTGCTACTTTGATGCATGTGTTCTGCATGTCACTTGGATACTGGTGCAGTTCCTTGGCTTCGCGGCTAAATGGGAAGAGGCTGGTGCCACCTTGCTCTTCTTGTCTGAGGCTAGATCAAATGTTACGAGACAGGGCTTTCCCCCGGATCATTAGGTATGCTCCAGTTAAAAAATGAAATATGTCCTCTTGTAAGGATGCTACTTGTAATGAAGGATCTGACTTGCAAAGGGAATTACCAGCCGGGGACTTAACCCTTTGAGGGTTAGAGGGAAAGACAGGTTGACCTGAATATTTTAGAAGCGACTCAAACAATCCCTCTCCCAAGTGAAAATAAAATAAGTAAAACCCAAAACATTTTAAACAAACACATTACTGCAAAATCCCACATATGGAATTCTTACTGTTACAAATAGCCTGTTTAATATAACGTCTGTAGAATTAATGCAGACATTAAATATTTTATGCTCTTACTTTAGGATTATTATTAATTTTATGAACAGAGAAGACAAAAGTGAGAGAGGACAACAAGCTGCAGCTAAGGAGAATGTTGCTTTCCATATCCACTGGGGATAGGATGGGAAGCAATGAGCTCAAACTGTAGCAAGGAAGATTTAGGTTAGCCATTAGGTAAACTTTCGAAGTGTAGGCTAGCTCTGCCTGGGGAGGTGGTGGGATCTCCATCATTGGAAGGGTGTAAGAGTAGGTTAAACAAACATATGTCATAAACAGTTTGATATGGAAGATCCTGCCCTGGGGGAGGGAGATGGACTAAATGATCTCCTGAGGTCCTGCCCAGCCTTATTTTCTCTGCCTATTTTTACATATTGCACCTGAATCTTTGCAAGTGAAAGCTATAATAAAATAGCATCACTTTGCCTCTCAGAAGCAGCCTCTCCCTTAAAGCGCGAAAATTAAAGATTTTCATGAAATGCTTTCCTCTCTGGTTTAATACATAAGCTCCATCTTTGTGCAGCGAATTAATTAAGGCCAACAGCAAACTAATCAAGGCCAGAATATGGGTCCAGACCTTGCAATTAGGTCAACCACCTTGTTAAATTTCTTGCGTGGTTCACAGCTTAGGCCAATTGGTGCTTCTCCAGAGAGTCCCTGGGCCTGAGTCAAGGATAGCCCAGTCCAGGGGCCGTTCCCAACAGACGGCTTGCATGCAGCAACGTGTTTGGATGTAAGAGAGTTTAGCCATGGATATAAGCTACGCTGCGCCAGCTGGCTTCAAGGTAGAGAGCTGTTCCTGTCCCCTTTTGTTTACTGCTATAGACCCCGATGTACTTTTTTAAGAAGGTAAAAGGTAAAGCCAACAGCCTAAACCATGAAACGCTAAAGTTTAACTCTGTGTATCAAGATAACTCTGTATCGAGAACACAGAGTTAATAGAAATACTTGGGAATAAATAAGTTAGAAGGTCTGACGGCTGAAGCACTAACCTGAGACGCTGAAGAACAGATTTCTTCCCCGTGCAGGGAGGCCACAGATCCATCGCTTCTGTCTTAGTTCTGCTAACTTAAAGTGCATTCTATGAAAAGAAGCAGGCAAAATTATGAAAGATCTGTCTGCTGTCATTTTTACTCTTATACTGTCATGGGAACCGGGATTGGTAGGCTTACTACCCGATGTAAACTAGTATCCCCAACCTTCTAACTTTTGAAAGAGTTCAATCCACTTTATTCAGCCTTGTCACAACATTTTCTATTGCGAGGTAAATATCACGTAGGTATATTCCGAAAGTTTCGTTATCATTGCAGTTTTGTTTGTGCCCTTGTTGCTTTCTCGTGTTTGCTTCATTTGTTTCATGTAGCACCTTCTGGTGTCTTAGGCTGAGATCCAGAAACGTGGTCAAGATACTGAATAACATTGTTGTAGGTTCACTGCTGCAAGCTTATTTTGTAGCATATTTATCAGCACTGTTATTGGTCATTGGTGTCTTTCTCTTGACTCTGTGGGTCACCTCCTCTATTGCCCTCCAAAGTCCTCCTGCATGCATGCCTTCTTCCATTTGTGCTACAGGCAACACACAAATCTCTCTGCTGTGGAGAATTGCTATCAGGAATGTAATCACTTCTACTAATTATACAGTCTCCGTAGAGCTCTTCAAACTAGTTTCCTAACTATACATTGAACTTAGACAACGTGAATCCCAGTTGATGTCCTTTTGGGCTTCTGAACAGTATAACAATATGAGTAAATGAGACCCTGTAACCATGAGACCAAGTTATGGCCAGCTAGCGGGACTCGTCCTTTTTTCTAGTTATATACTATCACTCCTGCTACCTTAGACAGGATTTTTGGGGCAAAGCCGTAGGTACTGGATGAGCTTCCCAAACACAACGGAGTGACTGCAACATGAATTGTGTTGTTTTCATAAGGCAATTTAGGCTTTCAGTTCTACTAACAAAACCTAATCTCTTCGGAGGGAATTATACATAACAATATGAGACTCATTTGGCAAATATGGCACGTTTTCTTAAAGGTAGCCAACCTCACTATTTTATCACCTTACTTCTGTTCCAGCATGAGATAAGGTAAGACATATTTCTCTGCCTTCACAGAAGGTGAAAAAATGTAATTATTTACTATAACTCAGTTAACGTGACATGCCCATAAACCTCTGTAACTTACTCATATACCCAATGTTTATTCTTTCAGTGCCTGTTCAGCTCATTTGTTAACTATCATCCATGTCAAGAACTTTGAGCAAAGCCACAGATTTTGTTTAAACAAGAAGTTGGTCTCTTGCCTGTATGTTTGACTGACCTTTTATTACTTCAGTTAAAGGTCTCGGTCCCAATTCACCGTGAAAGTAAACGGACACAATTGTGTTGACTTCACTGGAATTGCACGCACTTAAGCCAATGGTGAATTTGGACCTCAGTAACTACATTTCCTTTTATAAGGCTGGTGGATGAGTGCTTGGGGAACAGTTAGGTTGTCAAATAAAGGCAATAGCTATATCTTTCTAGACTGTATTTATAGTGTACTCTTCCTACCAGGCTTTGCCCTGCTGAAGCCAATTGTTCCAGGTTTTATTTCAGAGAAAATAAGAAATAATTGAGGATGAAATATGTGGCATTATAAAAAAGATGCTACTAACTGATTGCAGTATGGTGATCTTGGCATAAAACAAACCAATAAGCGGCTGAAGTCCTCCTACCTTCCCCGGTCATGCTTGCCTTCTTCAAATCATGCTGATTACTGTGGTTAAAACAGGTTATCTTTTTTTTTTTTCCTTTCTTTTCTGATTGACTGCAGGTTAATGAGGAATTTGGCTAAGCCAAAAAAAAAAAAAAAAGAGTTTTGGACTGAATGAAAAGTTAAGAATCAGGTTGCAGTTCTTTAAATAAAAGCAGTGGCCTGGTTTCAAAAGGCTCATTTCTTTGGTTATATCTATTGTAGTAAATTAAACAGTACCAAAGCTCAGATTCAGGCACCAGAACTCATTACAGTTCCTGGTACAGTTTTGTTCAGGGAAAACTAGGATTATTTAAACAATTCCAAGGCATGGTTCATGTTTTGGGGTGGGCCTGAAACTATTCCTACCAAGCAGGCTAGATGCAGCCACCCTAATCTGAGGCTATGTGGATTTCATAATATGGAAGTGACCAGATCATGCAGTTGGCCAGAAAGCAGGACCCAGAATTATTTAGTTTAATGGTATATGCATAAACCTTGTGGCTAAGTTAGGATATTTGGGCTCAATCCTCCCCTCGGTTTATAAAACAGGAGTATTTAACTTCTCAGGACAGAAGTCTAATCGTGGAGTGGTAGTTTATCTTTGAGAATGGATCCATCTGTTCTCTCAGCTTAAGCTGTTCTCCTCTGTACATGTAATAAAGTACATTGATTGTGCCAGGGAAAGAGAGACAATCAAGGTTTTGTTTTGTGTTTTTTTTTTTTTTTTTGTTTTTTTTTTTTGGCACAAGAATGCTTAGTCTGTATCAGTTCAGGTAAAGCACTCTGCCTGTCCCATCCCATCCCATCCCATCCCATCCCATCCCATCCCATCCCATCCCATCCCATCCCATCCCACCCCATCCCTTCCATCTCTCTAGTACTCTTGACCGCAGAAGTATGTTTGACTCATGGTATAGTTAGACAAAAGATCTGGTCTGAGTGAACCAAGAGGTCCCAAATAATTCCCTCCAATTATCTTTGAAATTTGATGCTTCTCACATAACACGGCCTTAACCACCTGTGAAATACAGCCATCCCTCACGGAGGTCCCATCCCCGTAACTTCTCTCAGCTCCTTAAACTGCTGCCTCTTGCAGCCAGCAGTCTCTCATGTCATGTCCTGTAGCCTTGCATGGCCCGTTCGACAGCTTTGTCATGTCCCTGCAGCCTTAACAAGGGAGGTGTCCCACCTAACCAGTAACCTAGGTTCCTGCTGTAGTCAATAGACTATGTCTCCAGAAAGCAGGATGAAAATTGCTCTCTGCATTGATTATAGAAAAAAACCCCATGATTTAACATCTAATTTTTAGATGAGCTCAATTTGACTTGATATATCTCTTCTGCCATAATCAGAAAAACTTGCTTTGCTTCTACCCAGGTAACCCCAATCTCAGAATGGCTAGGAGTTCAGCACTGAGGCACTTCAGCTAAGTATTCAAGTAAGAAGTGATCCCGAACCTGGATGCAGTCTAGCCATATTAATGTGATAAGACAACTCTGATCCTCCAAGCAGGGCTTTGTAACTCAGGTTTGACATCATGTTTAAATAGCTATTTTCAATCACAGAATACCAGATTGGAAGGGACCTCAAGGATCATCTGGTTCAATTCTTCTTGGCAGAAGCACAGTCTAGACAAGATGGCCCAGCACCACCCAACTGAATCTTAAAAATGTCCAATGTTGGGGAATCCGTCACTTCCCTGGGGAGATTATTCCAACAGCTGATTGTTCTCATTATGAAAATTTTCCTCTTGTGTCCAATCAGAATCTCCTCTTGAGTAACTTGTACCCATTACCCCTTGTCTTTTCCATGTGACTCCTTGTAAAAAGGGAGTCTCCAACTTCTTTGTAACCACTCTTTAAATATTGGAACGTGATGATGAGGTCTCCCCGAAGCCTTCTTTTCTCAAGGCTGAACAAACCCAATTCGGTCAGCCTTTCTTCATATGGCAGGCTTCCCAGTCCTTTGATCATCTTGGTGGCCCTTCTCTGGACCCTCTCCAGCCTGGCCACATCTTTTTTGTATAGCGGGGACCAAAACTGGACACACGATTCCAGGTGTGGCCTGACAAGTGCTGAGTAGAGTGAGATAATGACTTCTTTGTCTCTGTTGGTGATGCCTTTGGTGATGCAATCCAGCATCCTGTTGGGTTGCTTTGCTGCTGCAGCACACTGTTCACTCATATTGAACTTGCTGTTCACCAGTACCCTCAGGTCCCTTTCCACAGAGCTGCTCCCCAGCCAGGTAGATCCCAGCCTGTGCTGCACTCCTGATTATGTTTTCCCAGGTGCAAGACCTTACACTTGTCCTTGCTGAACTTCATAAGGTTCTTGCTAGCCCATTCTTCCAGTCTATCCAGGTCTTTCTGCAGGGTGAGTCTCCTTTCCAAAGTGTCCACTTCCCCACTCAGTTTGATGTCGTCAGCAAACTTTGTCAGGATACATACACCTAATCCCATCATCCAGATCACTTATGACAATATTAAACAGCGTTGGCTCCAGTATCCATCCCTGGGGGACCCCACTTTTGACACGTTCCCAGTTTGAAAAGGAGCTACTGACCATCACCGTCTGGGTGCAGCCTGTCAGACAGTTCCCCACCCACAATGCAGACCACTTGTCTAGACCATAACGCATCAATTTCTCTAGAAGGAGGCTGTGGGGAACTGCGTTGAAAGCCTTGGAGAAATCCACGTAGACAATGTCCACCACTCGCTCCTCATCAACCAAGCAGGCTACTTCGTTGTAGAAGCTGATCAGGTTTGTCACCCTTGATGAATCCGTGCTGGCTTTTCCCAATCACACGCTTCATTTGACTTGTGATAACACCCAGGAAGATTCATTCCATAACTTTCCCAGGGACTGAAGTAAGACTGATGGGCCTATAATTTCCTGGATCTTCCTTTAAGCCCTTTTTGTAGATGGGGGTGACATTAGCCTTCTTCCAGTCTTCTGGGATGTCCCCTAATCTCCACGACTTCTCAAAGATTATGTAGGGTGGCTTTGCAACGACATCAGCTGGCTCTCTTAACACCCTCGGGTGGATAACGTCAAGGCCCATCGATTTGTAGGGGTCAAGCTTCTGTAATAGTTCACATACCGACTCTTCCTCCACTTGTGGTGGGTCTGTGTTTACATCAACCTGGATTGTTGTTCCTGAGGCCTGGGGCCCAACAATGCTGGTAAAGACAGAGGTGAAGAAAGTGCTGAGAGCTTCTGCCTTTTCAGCATTGTTGGTGACTAATTCACCTCTCCTGTTTAACAGCGGGCCAATATTTTCCTTCTGTTTCTGCTTATTGTTTACATACCTGAAGAACCATTTCGTGTAGTTTTTGACATCTCTGGCCAATTTCAACTTGAGCTGAGCTTTCGCTTTTCTAACTGCATCTCTGCAATGCCTTGGCAGTGCCCTTGTAGTTCTCAATGGGTATGTGTCTGCTTTTCCATCTCTGGTATGCTTCTCTTGGTTTTTAGCAGACTCAGAAACTCACAGTTAAGCCAAGGGGATCTCTTGCTGTGCCTACTTCCCTTACCTTTAAAGGGGATGAACTGTTTTTGTGCTTCCAGGAGGGTGTTCTTGAAAAACTCCCAGCACTCACTAGCTCCTTTATCCTCATCCTTTACGTCCTTCTAGTCCATGCAATGCTGTACCAGTTCAGGCATGGATGCACTGCAATTTGTCTTGTGAAGTCCTGCTGAAGACGTAAGAGTGACCCTGCAGCTTGGTCATTACAGACCTTCGCTTTTTGAAGACAGTAATTCCTATAGGAAACCCATCCACTCTGATATGGGATGATGATGTTCATGTTACTATAGATTTCAGGAAGTTCAGGATGAGCTTTATGTACCGTACTTCAGTTCTCAACATGTTGACTGCATTACCCTTTCATTACCTCCTCTGTTCCCTCACAGTCTCAAGAACTAGTTTAGAAGCAATCTGTTTTTGTAGTTCAATTTTTAATAAGCACTCTCTTCTTGCTGTGAGATAGGATCACCAACACTGACTCTCTGCTTCGCTTGCTAGGACAAAAGTCGTTGCTTTCTCACTTTTTAAATTTTTTTTTTTTTAATTTCTTTTCTGGATGTTATCAGGCGCACCTTTTCCCCCTGGTGAGTATCATATTTACTTTTTTTTTTTTTTTTTTTTAAAAAAGACCACTGTTAAATAAGCACTGTTCTCTGAATTATGCACAGAAATAACAGAAATCAAGCTGGTTCATGTCCTCGATGAATTGACTGTTGTGTTCTAAGGCCATGAAAGAAGTGGTTGTCCAGGTGAATGAGTGAAGATAGTTTGATGGAGAAATTCTGCATTGTCGTTTGGTATCAAGGAGATAACCTGGAAGACAGTGATCAGAGGCAAAAGGAAAAAGGATGTACAGTCTTTTTGGCAGGCAGAGTAGAGAACTGGATACCAGGAGTGGAATTAATCTCACTTATCTTTGCAACCTACCTGTTTATCTGAGCCAGTTGTCATGAATTCCCTTCGCAGCCGATCACCAAGATAAAAGGAACCGTGCCCTAGAACAGCTTTTTCTATACTGTAACACCTTATTGTCCTCTGCCTGGGTCAGGGCAACCCCTGGAATCAGTGCAGGCTGGGGGATGAAGGGATTGAGAGCAGCCCTGCTGAGAAGGGCTTGGGGGTACTACTGGTGGATGAGAAGCTGGACGTGAGCAGACGATGTGTGCTTACAGCCCAGAAAGCCAATCCCATCCTGGGCTGCATCCCCAGCAGCGTGACCAGCAGGGCGAGGGGGGGGATTTTGCCCCTCTACTCTGCTTTCGTGAGACCCCACCTGCAGTGCTGCCTCCAGCTCTGGAGTCCCCAGCACAGGAAAGACACGGACCTGTTGGATTGGGTCCAGAGGAGGGCCATGAAGGTGATCAGAGGGCTGGAGCACCTCTGCTATGAGGACAGGCTGAGAGAGTTGGGGTTGTTCAGCCTGGAGAAGAAAAGGCTCTGAGGACACCTTATTGTGGCCCTTCAGTACTTAAAGGGGGCTTATAAGAGAGATGGGGACAAACTTTTCAGTAGGTCCTGTTGTGATAGAACAAGGGGCAATGGCTTTAAACTGAAAGAAGGTAGATTTGGACTAGATATAAGGAACAAATTTTTTTACAATGAGGGAGGCGAGGCACTAGAGGGGGGTTGGACTAGATGAGCTTTAACGGTCCCTTCCAACCGAAGCCATTCTATGATTCCATGACCCTTCCAACCCAAATAATTCTACAATTCTACGATTCTAAGATTCTACGATTCTCTGACTCTATGATTCTATAAAAAGAACCCAGATAACTGAAATTCTTGCTAGTTTTGGTAAGATGAATCCGAAGTTTGGTATCTAGCCACAGAGCTAAGGCATGCAAGTGAAAAGTTTAAACTCAGGAAAGGTGGTAAACTTGAAAATGTGACCCAAGAAAGAAAGTAATAGGGACAATAGTGCAGATAAGGGAAGCGATTGCTTGTCAGAGTTTCAGTAGCTTAGGGAAAAAGTAAGGAGGGTTGATGAGAAGCACCAATCCATAAAATACTGTCCAGGCATTGTCAAACTAGTTAATAAAAGCAGATTGACTGTGTCATACTCTAGACCTGCTCCACAAAGTGACGAGATAGTAAAACTATTAGTCTTTCTGGAGATATAAAACAAATTTAAATAATATTAATAATAATAAATTACCCACATAACCAACAAAAAATCCCAGTCTTCCTTTTCTTTGCTGAACTGAGACTCTTGCTTAATAGCAGAAGAGGGATTTCAGGGAACGATGGTAACAGATAGCATTGTTTGTTTTCCACTGTAATTTTAACCAAATGTTTCTTTCAGGCAAGGTATTTCTCCAAGGACATTGCTAGAACTTCAGACTATTCTCAGGGAAGGTAAAAATAGTCAGAGCTGAAATGTAAAGAAGAGATGGATGAAGACAAATGCATTTGGGCTGGCTATGTTCAATGGATGTCCTCTCACAGCTGGCCCAGAGTTTGCTGCTGCAGCCCAAGAACACCCTGAGGTTGCATTTGGGAACACTCTGAATGTTTGAGCTTCTCCACTTAAAATTCAGATGAAGGAGAGGCGCTTACTGACTCTCCTTTACAACTTTATATTATCATCTTAACCTGCAGGTAAAGGGTGTGATAGCAATTCTCTTCAGTTGCAGTGGATCGTAACCTGTTCAGTGGGGGTGGAGTCACAGCTCAGTAAGATCTGGCCTTGGATTTTTTAGCACGATGTTGTTTTTTGAAAAATCAGATGAATTTTGTTTTGCTAGGAGTTGTGCATTTGGCTAGGAGTGTAAACCAAAGGAAAATTTGCCCCACTAGTTGCTTAGGTCATTTGAACAGATCAATGGCTCGTGTTTGTCAAGTTTAACCTGGCGTTCATCTGACTCGGTGTAGATGCCTACAATGTAGGTGTCTATTATGCAGATGTCTATGTTAAGAGTTGGTTGTTTAGACCCTCTATAATAGCAGCGGAGACAAAGAGACCCCTCTGGTGTGGGAGTCTGTTCATCCTTAGAAAGTGGGTCAAACGAATCACACTCTTAAAACTGCTTTCTCCCACCGAAAGGAAAGGGAAACTACAGTAACAAATTTGGAAGTGTGATGCTGACATCAAAAAGTAGGTGAAATGGGTTTAAGTGTCTTTTTCCGAGATGATTACCAATTTTGGGAAGTCCTAGAGGTAAAGTTAAATCTGTCTAGAAATTTGCTTTCCTTTTTTGTTTGTTTTGTTTCTTCCTGGGGACCACTGTGAAAAACTGTAGGGAACAGGAGGATATTAATAAGAGTGATTGGGAATGTGTTTGTGAAGAGATTGGAAACACACAAGTGAAGCAGGGAAGTCACTGAGGGTTACTGAAAGATACAGCAGAACAACCTCGGGACAGCAGCATCCCATGTGCCAATTCTTTCCAGAAGGAGTGAGAAGTTTATCTCGCAGCAGAAGAAAGAAAGAGTGGCTGGAGATGCTGTATAAAATTACTTCCCGTAAGAGGAAAACAGCGAAGGGAGTGGGAAATAGAAAGTGGGAATATCAAAGGCAGAGGTGGGGAAAAGTAAGAAATGAAGTTTGATTGATAACATAGCAAAGACAATTGGAAAAAAAAAAAAAAAAAAAGACTTATTTATGGCCAAAGCCCAGTTCAGGCTCATAATTGTCAGGAGAATCATACGTGCGTTATCCATAGCTTGGGATGTAGGCACCTTTGTTTCTAAAGGATATAAAAGGAAAGTTGGATCCACCTTTTTATTTTCTGAATATTACAGTTCAAGCCCTGATCAAAGGTAACTTTCCACACAGTCTCCAGCACAAAAAGGGGAAATATTGAGACCTCAGCTGTGCTGTCAGTTTGAGAGATTTTTCAGTCCAGCAGTGCCTCCTCATAAATAACATCAGTGCAAGACAGAGGAACATCTGTCTCCTCATTGTCTTGAGTTTTCAATTTGGAGAGGTACTTTCCTATTTATCAGTTTTGTGTGTTTAAGGTTGTTAGGCAACTAAGTCGATTATTTTTTTTTTTTTTTTTTTTGCTGTGCAGAGGTACCTCTCCGATTCCTACGGAACCAATTCACCCAGTGATTCCTACAGCAGTCTGCGTGCTTGTTTATGCCTGTGATTTTATTCATTTGCCTCGGGTATAAATACACAGGGCTGTTGCCAGCTCAGTGTACACAAGTTTACAGAAGTAATCCGCATAATAATCCAAATACTTTCAGATTAGTGCGACAGGCACTTTCTTACTTTTCAGCATTGGTAATCCTACCTTTTCACTTCCCAAACCATTACGATTGTTGGCCAGATAAGGGTTAGCGGGAAAAGATATATTCTCTTTTAAGAGCTGTTCCCAAGTTAATCTTATTGCAAAGCTCTCCATAATTTCTTTACCGAGGATCATTTTAAAAATCAGATTGGGGAAGGGGGAGGGGGATGTCTAACTTGCGTGCATGGAATAAATAAGCGTTCTTAGTTTAGTATCTTCTGGACAAATGTCAATATGACAAAAATAATCCCTATGACTGGGAATATGAGGAGCCCTTTCTGGCACACCCATCTACAAAGCCAAAGAGTGAATGAGGATATGAGGGCAAGGAACTGAGATATTCTTTGATCCTAAGCACCAGGATATAAGTATAATATTTGGGACAATGTGGGAAAGATTATTATAGTTGCTTCCCATGTTCTGTGATTAAATAAGGGCATCGGTCCCAAAGGCAGACAGTTTTATACCTTTCTTTAGTTCTGGTGTGTCTGTGTAAAGCAGAAAAAAAATATTTGCTTCCATGGTCACAAGTCTATTGAGAGAATAAATCCATTAATGGCTAATGCCAGATAATAATTGGGCCCACCTAAGCAGCAGTTAGGTAGGCTGGTGTGCGACAGAGCACATTCAAAACACTGAATGGAAGTTTCAAAATTATTCAGTATTATCCTTTTCTGATCGAGATTTTTACCGCTGATTTGACTGAGGATAGAATTATATCAGTCTCAGATATTTATGTGAATCACATCCACAAGACAGAACTTCATGGAATCACGGAATCACGGAGTTTCAGAGTTGGAAGGGACCTCTAGAGATCATCCAGCCCCACTCCCCTGCCAAAGCAGGATTGCCCAGAGCACATCACTCAGGACTGCATCCAGGCGGGTCTTGAAAATCTCCAGAGAAGGGCACTCCACCACCTCCCTGGGCAGCCTGTGCCAGTGCTCTGTCACCCTCACCGTAAAGAAGTGTTTCCGTGTATTTGAACGGAACTTCCTGTGTTCTAACTTGTGCCCATTGCCCCTCGTCCTGTCACTGGGAACCATTGAAAAGAGCCTGGCTCCACCCTCCTTCAGCCCACCCTTTAGATACTTGTACACCATAATAAGGTCTCCCCTCAGCCTTCTCTTCTCCAGGCTAAAGAGTCCCAGCGCTCTCAGCCTTTCCTCATAAACTTGTCCCTGTCTTACATGACAACTCTGGGGATGGCTTCATGCCATGAACTTATTTTTGATACTAATATTACAAAAAAAAAATATTTTCAAATCACTCAGAAAGCATACAAACATTTTTAAGGGCCAGGTTGGTCATTTTATGTACCGTCTCCTGTTCTCAATACATTTCTCACATTAAAAAAATGCAAATTGCCGTGCTATTTTGGTAGATACTCCATATTTGTCATTTTAATGACAAAGATCATAAAAAAGAAAGGGAACTGTTCAGGATACACTCCCTACATTCTTCTGACGCGCTAACGAGAATGAGAAAGCAGCTAATAGCCAGTCAAAGGGGTTGAAGTTGCAGGATAAGATCGATGTAGTCAGTGTCTGTAGAGCATATAACAACTGGGCAGAAAATGACTCATTCTGTCTCCTGAGTCTCCTCCAAAAACACGGTAAAAAAAATGTAAAGAAGGTAAATTCAAAAATATGCTACACAGACAGAAGTTTTCAGGTGACAAATAGATCTGGAGATGAGAAAATGCTGCTACACTGAATTGTCTGGTAGATATGATGTTATTTAACAGGGTTGTTTGATCCTTTTTGGCATTTTTTTTTTTTAAATTCATGTTTAAAACCTTTTAGGAGTTTTTTTTCTCTCTCTCTTTTTTTTTTTAGTATTTAGTTGATCTCACCATTTGGAGGGGAGGTCACATTATTAGAACGTGTTTTACTGATGTTGCCTCTACATCTCCTTTCTCTTTTTTTTCTGTCCCAGTTCTTTCAGAGATAAACCCAACCCAGTGAGAGCAAAACACTGCAATCCAAATCCAGGCTTCATTCTCAAACACAGTCTTAATATTTAAATAAATGAGATAGAAAATAATAATAGATAAGAGACAGTATGATTACCGGTGAGGAGATAAACCACAGAGCAACGAAGTGTTTTGTGAAATGTCAGACAAGAGGATTATTGAACAGATAGGGCTGTTTTCAACTGCGGCTATATTGGGCTATCCTGTCTTTTAAGAGAAATTGAGCAAAATAAATCAGAAAAGGAAAAACTGATTGTTCCACGTGACTTTATAGATCATTACTATTATGTTTTTTAAGATCTCAGGTTTGATGAAATGTTCTCCAAATAAAGCCTGCATTTTTCTAGTACTGTCTTGGCTTACCTATGAGCCATGCTGGGACGTTGTTTGGGAGAATGTGAGTTGGTATAGGCCAAATCCATGCAAGGGAATGTCCTAAAAATTAAGCAGTACAGAAAGTCGAGGACCCTGGATTAGGCCATGTCCAAACCCTGTTGAGGTTACTAGTACAAACAGAGCCGTAAAACCCAGCAATCTCAGAGCTTCACAGATATCTGTTATGAAATTAAGTTTTTCAGAACTTTACAAACGCTGACTCTGTCTGGGTCAAGTCCCATCTCTACTCCAAAGACTATAAATACCTGGAGGAGTCTGGTTGGAGACAGAGTTACCCAAACTAGTTTTCTTGCTCTAGGACTATGACTTTATCCTAGGAAAAGCTAGGATGAACCCCCAGGCTTTGTGGGGTTCTGGAAGCTGCCTTTACATCTCCCATAAAGAGGACATCCTTGGTAATTCATGGTTCTTATTTTCAGCAGTGACACTGAAATAATTTCAGTTTCTCTGAGCCACAGGGGGTTTCTCATTGATGTGAAATATTGCAACGGTTTTGTTTCAGGCCAATTTAGACATTTACATTATATTTAAAGAACACTATAATTTCCTGACAACTCAAAATCCTGCTCTTCAGCCAAATATAATTGGTTTTATTCCATCATTTGACACTCCAAAGGTTAGAATGAAGCAGAATATGACTGATTTTCCATCTCGTGTGTATTGTCCCTTATTTGTCAGAAAAGGATGGTGAAAAATCATATTTAATCTCAGAAAAGTTTTTGGCTGGTTTGTCTCCCTGCTATAAGAACCTGTGATGGGATTTGCACCCCGGGAGTCACAGCTGGGGTCTCTTGAATGCAGAGACTAAGCGAGGTAGACACACCAGTCCAACCATTCGGCACTAACAAAGGGAAGTCAAGCCAAGAAATATCTCCAGCCTGTTGTCCTAGAAAGGCTGAGACATGAGACAGCTGGTCCTGTTCACACAAAGACAATGTTCTTGCAAATGAATGCCCATTACGTAATTAGATCCAGTTCTGCGATTGTGGCCACAGCCTCTTCCCTCACCGTTAGCAAGACTTAGTCTGATCAGTTTTTAGGTCTGTGTGACCGTGACTTTGGACTGACTTCAGAAATGTTCAAAATGTTCTCCTTTCAGTTTTTACTTCTCTTTCTCTCGTTCTAGAACAAATGAATAAATAAATAAATAAATAAAGAAAGAAAGAAAGAAAGCAAGCAAGCAAGCAAGCACCACTTGAGGAATTGGTCATTCCAGCAACCCATGGCAGAGTGAATGTAAGTAAGAAGGTTGTTTGAAATTTTAATGTGAATTTTGTGTGGACTGTACTGAACTGATGCTTAAGCTATTCTGTGTGGTGTAAAGTTTTCCTAAGACCTCAGTTCTTTAATATGCTTTTTTGATGCAATTGTGGACATGATCTGCTGAGATTTACCCTGCCAAGTTCCACAGACTTCAATAAATGCGTCGTCCTGAATGAAGCTCGACACAAACCATAGTTTTTCTGAGTCATACTTTTTCTAGAAGGAGAATTATATCTTCTGTCTGCTTTTGAAGATTAACACGGGGTACCTTTCAGCAGGCGGGACTGACAAAGTCACAGGAGGTGCTACACTCAGAAAGGGAGTAACTCTGTTTATATTTTTACATTAATTGATATGACAAGAACTTCCTCTTTCTTTTGCAATGGGTCCTGCATTAAGCTGTTTCTGCCAGACTGGAGTAGGACCTCCCTTTAAAGCTCGACCATGTCCACATCAATATTACTCTGTCCCTCCCAAGTAGTATAAAATCATCCGTAAAGACGAAACTTTTTGTTATGCAACTAGTAACAGTGCAGAACAAAAGTGGGTGATGTAGGTTCAGCTCTTCACTGCTGAGAAGCAGGAGCTGTGTTGTTCCAGGAGATGACAGAAGTCTTTTCATTTCTCCCACTCTCTGGAGGCAGGCAGCGACTTGCTGTACCACTGGAAGAATAACACTTTTTCCACTTGGTAGAGGTTCCAGGAAGGAACCACCATTTAAGCTACCTCCTGTCCCTTCTTTCTTCTGCTCCTTTCCATGATTTGGGGAAAGGGATACTAAGGAGGGACCCAGGGGTGATCCCTGGTAAGGGGTGACCATGCTATTTAGGTCATGGATTTGGGCAGACAACCTCCAGTACTTGCTTGCTAAGCACTAAGCAAGCTCCAGCCCATAATATCACTCTGCCATCGTCTTTGTCTAAATGTGTGTTTAGAGGAGGAGTTGTTTGATTTTTGGAGAAAGAATAAGTAAGAGAGAAAATGCCTAAAGCATAATTAAAAAGTTGTTGCTCTAATTTTTCTCCTTACTTTAGAATCCTCTGTTGGCTTTAATTAAGTGCTTGAATTAAGATCGTAACGCAAACAGTATTTGATGATTTTTTTTTTTTTTTTTTTATAAATGAAAGCAAGCTCACTCACCAGGTGGGTTTCTCCTCAGGTGCTTACTGCTCTAATATAGACAATCCACATGGGCATCTCTGCAGGCTGTGTGCTCTCTTCCCGAGTGCTTGGGGGCTCGAAAGAGGTGCTCGTCCGCTCCTCTCCCCCGCTGTCCCCAACTGTGTTTTGAGAAGATGTTCGCAGTTCTGTGAGCATTTGAAGGATGTGTGCAGCGAGGAGGGAAAGGGATTGTTGAAGGTGGCTCACAGATTCATAACTAGGGGCAATGAGATGAAATTGAGCAAAGGGAAAATGAGGTTGGATATCTAGACAAACCTCTTAAGTGTCTGTTAGAACATTTGTGAAAGAGTCTCCCAGAGGTAACCACAGATGCTCTGTTGGTTGAGTCATTTAAAAGTATCTGTCTAGGTCATCATATGCTCCCTATTACTGCAGCATCTAAAAAGCAATCACAGAGGCTTAGAAAATTGGGCCAAGAGGGACCTGGGGAGGTCATTTTGGCCTCAAGAGATGAATGATTCCACTTAAAACATCCCCAGAAGACAACTATCAAACAATAATGATCTATACAACCCCTCATGAGGAAAAGAACTATTATTTTCCCACCATAAATATGGAAAATCAAAAATACAGGGAAAGTAAATGTTTTAACCGAGTCACACAGAATTTATAAGGCAGAGATGGGAATTGAAGTCAAAGCCTTACAGACTAAATGCAATGCCAAAAAAACATTCTTCGTTGGTCTAATTGGTCTGTACGAGGAACAGGTGAGCATGTTTTTTCATGTAGCACTGGTTTTATTCTGTTCTTCTGATTAGGCAGGTGGACCGCTGGTTCTCCTCAGTCCCCGTAAAATTTCTTATTTCCCCAGCAAATTCTAAAAAAAAAGAAAAATAAAAATAATTGATTTTTTATTGGTAATTTGCCAGTTCTAACAAAAACCCTCACTTATTGCAAACATAATAAATGCTTGCGATTTTTTTAAAGTTTGCAACTTTAAAATTCTTGCTAAGGTTAATAGCCACCCACCTGGCTTCCCCCAAGAGCTGGACGCTCATCAATAAACAAGCAGGAAAACCTTCCCAAGCAAAACTGGGAACCTGAGAATTGATATTAACTAGCTGATCTTATCCACCTCTTGTTCCTATTATATCAGCCACAGCTAGGAAGAAAATAAAAAACACTTGATAATTTCTAAATTGAATTTTGTTCCTGTTGGGATCTCTTCCAGATTGTGCTACAATGATCTTGAGGTGTTACAAACATTTGCTGAGGATGATGTGCAAACTCCAGTGGATGGGCAATCTAGTAAAAAAGAAAGAAACCCAAAATTATCTCTTCAATCTGAATTGCTTGCTGAGCCAAGGTTTGGAGATTAAGATAAAACATTTGAATATTTAAAGCTATTGAGACTTGTCAGTAATCAGTAATCTGAACCTGGTCTATTGGATTTGCCAGCAGTCGAAGAGCCAACACCTGTTTTGTTAATGGAACTATTCAAGTTATTCTGGATTTACACCAACGACATGAGATGATGATATAAGCTATGGCTTTTGAAAATCTATATTTGAAAACCAGTTACTTTGGATGTCTTTGGTTTTGGATAGCAACTTCGCTTTATTTGCTTTGGTGTGGGTTAGCATGTGTGATCATGATTTTATGAAAATCAAGCACCTGTTTCACACTTGGCACTCTAAATATCACAAGGCCAAGGGGATTCCAAATCTAGACTCCCATGCTGCCAGCTTGTAATCTGATCTATGTGGGTATAACTATGCACGCACTGATTACAGCAGGACAGGAATGAACAGCTCAGGCTGTAGGTAGGGAGTAGGAAGATGCAGAAGCTCATAAGGTCAGGAGACTTGATTGCCTTTATTTCATCCTGCCTGCTAAAGGCTTCCCACTGAATTTGCTCAGCTTTAGTCTATATCCTAAAAGAATTAAGCTTTTTGTGTAGGATTCTTCTCACCCAAATTTACATTTTTAAAAATTAGATTTCTGTCTGTGAAATACTCACCCCAGGCTCTCTTTAAAATTGATAGAAAGAAATGGGGATCTTCTGAGAGTCCCTTTGGTGACCTACTCTACACATCTCTTCCAGGGAGAAATGAACCCCTTCAGGAACTGCTTATTTTCCTGCGTTGATTCCAAAGGAAGCATTAAGTGGTCTAGACCTGATACAGACCACTAACTTTTACACCCCAAGTTATGTGCAACGTGATTTGTCTGTCTTTAGGGATCCATTTATTTCTCATGGAGTTACAGATGACAGTTCTGAAAGTGTGGTCAGACGTTATTTCTCAGTGAACGAGTTGAGCAGCTCTAATAAACATACAAGTATAATCCATGCCATCCTCAAAGGCACTCAGAAAATGCACGCGTGTCTGGTCCTGACTTGTTAACAACCATAAAGACAGCAGTTGGAAGCATTTAATACAGCTGTATGAACCATGCACTCTCAAACAGCTTCATCTGCTGTATTTCCTCCCAGTGGCAAATAAAAAAAATCCACTATAATTAGGGCATAATTCTGTTAAATTTGTGCAATAAAAGCATTATTAAAAGAAAGAAAAGATTGCCCTTTTAGGCTGTGCTGCAGAGGAATCAAGCGTAGCTTGCTAGAGTTATTTTTGTTATTATTGCATGACTTGGTTATCCTGTTACCCCTGAAATGCTGTAAAGGAAGAAAAAAAGCAGGGTGGATGGAATATCAAAGTGACTCTTTTATTCAGTATTGAAACGTCATTGGCTACATATGTGGAGAGTGAGGTCTTGGAGGAGCTGTTAGCCTTGTGTGCTACTGGAGCTGAGTTCCTTGAGACCAAATTTCCCAGTTACACAACTTGCCTACAAATCCCGTCAGCCTTCGTGGCCAGCTGTGTCTGAGCCCTTCTGCCACAGGCTGCGTTGCCTCCTGATGTTTATCGTGTAACGTTGTGACAAGGCAAAGAGGACGGAGTGAGCATTTGAGGCCAGGCAGGAATGCCTTTGAAGTCGTAGCCAATATTTTTCAAATCTAAAAAAAAAAAAAATCACTTCAGCAAGGTTAGCGACTTGAGTAGGAAGTTAAATTAATCTCAAATCTGCCCCAAGTTTATCCTGTGCAGAAGTATCGACATAGACATCCTGCCTATTAAGGGCAGAGGCAAAAAGCTTTGAAAAACATTGATGCTCAGCAGAACATGACATTTCCTTAACTCCTGGGGAGAATAACCTTTTACCAGGCTATAGAGTATGTCTACGCTGCTCTTCACACCCCTTCTTTCAAAGCAACACCTTCAGTCTATTGTAGACACACTGAAAAACTATCTCACTTTCACTCATGTGTCAACATTAACTACAGAAGCATAAAGTGTGATAGGCAGAATCTGCTAGAAAAGATACCTCCGCTGAGCTCCAAACTTGGAGATTTAAATTGCTGGCAAAGATTTCAATAGCTCAGTTAAAGCTTTACTATCTGAATCTGCAATAGATGTCTCAGGGAGAAGTCGACAGCTGAGCTGAACAAGGCAAACGTGTCACTCCTTCCCGTGTTATTTATGTGTGAGAGCCTGAGAGACGAGTAGAAGTAGTGGGAACTTTAGGATGAAACCTTCTTCAGAAAAAAATCCGTTCCTTAATACGAGAGAGATGCTCACTCCTTCCTCTAAACTCTGAGGGTGAGATTCATCCTGCAAACTCTGAGTTAGAATTAAGTTTCAGAATTCCCTCTGTAAAGGCAGTGCCTTTACGTAGGCTGTGTACTGAAGTTCCCATTAAGTCAAGGGAGATCTTATCAATACAACCAACAGAGCTTGGGCAGATAGCAATCTCATCTTGGAGTAGATACCTCCATCTGATCGTCTGGACAGTCAACTGGACTTTTGGCTATGTTGACTTGAGAAAAGATTCAGTTCCCTACAGACACGGTAAGGTTTTCCATTTGGCCTCCAGTTTCTGCTCCAGACCTTGTGGGTCTCCTGTAAGGCTTCTGTCACATCTGCCAGTGTTGTACAGATGTCTCAGGAATGTTAAAGCATCTCAAACGTCACTAGAAGCCTGCGTTTAATAACTAAATCTGGAGCTTTGTCTAAATCTGAAGCTGAATCTTATTATAGTAGCAGAATTCAGTTGCCTTAACACAGGCTTCTCATGACATTTGAGGTACTTCAGGATATCCAAGACATCTGCACAACACTGACAGATATGACATAGGACTGATGGAAACCAGCAGCCTTCTGGAGTGGCAGCTGGAGGCCAGGGGGGAAACCTATGAGGTCTCAGATGGCACAAGATGGCCTATGTGTGAGTGCCTGAATAGATCCATAAGTGTAGAACCAGTTTCCTCCAGTTCCCTTTATAGTCAATGGAGAGAAACAGGGGGCTCAACTTATACTCCTAAAAGTCTTCAGCACCATCAGAGATACCCTAGGTTTTCCACCTGGCTTCCAGTTGCCAGACCAGTTGGGCATTGGTCTCCTATAGATCCTGGGGCATATCTGCCAGCCTCATGTGGCTGTCTCAGGAACCCTGGGGCATCCCAAATGGCTCTAGGCTATTCAAGAGTGTTGACTATATGAGTATTATACCCAGGCTTCCTACTGAATTCTCTAATTTCACTAATTATTGGCCAAATATCATTCAAATGGACATTCAAGTGTTCATTCGTATCTGACATTACTCTATTCCTGAATGCTAACCTTGTTGTTCCTCTTATGTTACTTATATTCTCACTGCGGTACTTTGCCAAAAGCAGCATTCACTTTTGGGGCACCCGTTGAGATGAGCTAAATGGTGAATAAAACATTGTTTACAGTCTTGTCCTCTCCTGACAAGTCATTGCTGATTTGGGAAATGTTTAACCCTTTTCTGATACAGTGGCCTTAAAGCAGGTTAAGGTATAGACTCTCATAAAATAGAGACACACATTCCCATTCTGCAAGGAAAAACTCTTGGAATTTTTCCTTGTTTTAAAGCCAGGTGATCCTGAAATTTAATTTGAAATTTAATAATAATAATAATAACCATAATAATAATAATAAACAACCAACAACCTGCAGTGTTCATTTTAATTTTATATTAGCAATTCAAATTGCATGCGCTGCTTTGAAAATAGTATATGGCATTATATAGTAATTATGATGTAATAATTAAATGTTAATTCATCACGACATTCAAAGGGAAAAGAAGTCTGATCAATATGGACTGTTCACTTGAAGCCTATTGATCTAAATGTGATGGCCTTTCCTGGGGACACACTGTCCTCTGTAACTTTTTTCCAGTTTTAAAATTGAACTTATTTTCCAGTGTTGATTTGTGCAAAATAAAGCAAGCACGTTTTGTCCAGTGTTGGGATTTTTACACCATTCTCCTTTGTGGCTTAGCCTGTATTTCCCTCCGGAAGCTGTGCCATGGCCCTGTTTCTATCTGCAGCTCCAAAAATGGGCTCAGCTTAGTCAGTCTGACCCATGTTGTGATTCCCGTTCGCGTTTCACGTGGGAGAGAAGGGCTGTGATTGAGCACAGGTTAGTTAAAGAACATATCCCCCAAGTGCAGCCCCTTCACCAGTGGTGCGTAGTGATTTGTTTTGGCACGTGGTGGATTCTCAGCTGGCAAAAATGAGCACGGTTCTCTCCTCTGTGAGTTTACACCAGCCCTCCGCGAGCGGGGAGGGCTGCAGAGCGGATGAACTGAGTTGGACAGCCTGGCGCACATTTTAAAGTGCTATTTTTTTTCCTCTTTCTCTCTCTCTCTCTCTCTTTCTTTGCATCTGCCAGTTCGCATGGCGCAGCCTTTTGCCGTGCTACCCAGGCTGCGAAGTGTCCACAGCTATCAGTTTTCACCAAATTGCTGAAGGGTGAAATTTCACCATTTCTGCCAGAAAAAAAACAGTTTTGCCTTTTTTTTTTTTTTTTCTTTTTTCTTTCCCCCTCATCTAGGGAAATAG